>NC_091210.1:17448923-17501423 GCF_040958095.1 Procambarus clarkii | reverse complement strand
GAAGCACAAAGATACTTCTATGATTTCGTAATCCACAAATTGGTAAGAAAGTGTTGGAGGATTGTGAAGTACTTTTAACGCTCTTATGTTCCAACGTATTGGACAAAGATTGTCTCCAGGGAAATCACTTGAACTCAGAAAACCAATAAGAGTGCAATATATTCTCATTAGTGGACTTGTCAGAGGGAGGGAGAGAAAGAGAGAGAGAAAGAGCGAGAGAGAAAGAGCGAGAGAGAGAGAGAGAGAGAGAGAGAGAGAGAGAGAGAGAGAGAGAGAGAGAGAGAGAGAGAGAGAGAGAGAGAGAGAGAGAGAGAGAGAGAGAGAGAGAGAGAGAGAGAGAGAGAGAGAGAGAGAGAGAGAGAGAGAGAGAGAGGAGAGAGAGAGAGAGAGAGAGAGAGAGAGAGAGAGAGAGAGAGAGAGAGAGAGAGAGAGAGAGAGAGAGAGAGAGAGAGAGAGAGAGAGAGAGAGAGAGAGAGAGAGAGAGAGAGAGAGAGAGAGAGAGGAGAGAGAGAGAGAGAGAGAGAGAGAGAGAGAGAGAGAGAGAGAGAGAGAGAGAGAGAGAGAGAGAGAGAGAGAGAGAGAGAGAGAGAGAGAGAGAGAGAGAGAGAGAGAGAGAGAGAGAGAGAGAGAGAGAGAGAGAGAGAGAGAGAGAGAGAGAGAGAGAGAGAGAGAGAGAGAGAGAGAGAGAGAGAGAGAGAGAGAGAGAGAGAGAGAGAGAGAGAGAGAGAGAGAGAGAGAGAGAGAGAGAGAGAGAGAGAGAGAGAGAGAGAGAGAGAGAGAGAGAGAGAGAGAGAGAGAGAGAGAGAGAGAGAGAGAGAGAGAGAGAGAGAGAGAGAGAGAGAGAGAGAGAGAGAGAGAGAGAGAGAGAGAGAGAGAGAGAGAGAGAGAGAGAGAGAGAGAGAGAGAGAGAGAGAGAGAGAGAGAGAGAGAGAGAGAGAGAGAGAGAGAGAGAGAGAGAGAGAGAGAGAGAGAGAGAGAGAGAGAGAGAGAGAGAGAGAGAGAGAGAGAGAGAGAGAGAGAGAGAGAGAGAGAGAGAGAGAGAGAGAGAGAGAGAGAGAGAGAGAGAGAGAGAGAGAGAGAGAGAGAGAGAGAGAGAGAGAGAGAGAGAGAGAGAGGAGAGAGAGAGAGAGAGAGAGAGAGAGAGAGAGAGAGAGAGAGAGAGAGAGAGAGAGAGAGAGAGAGAGAGAGAGGAGAGAGAGAGAGAGAGAGAGAGAGAGAGAGAGAGAGAGAGAGAGAGAGAGAGAGAGAGAGAGAGAGAGAGAGAGAGAGAGAGAGAGAGATAATTGGGTAAGAAAACAATGTAAAAAGTGGAAGGAATGGGTAAGGGGCAGCAGGAGCGGATATAACAGAAGCAGAGACCTAATCTGACACTAGAAAGCAGTATTTTCCGTTAATCGGCACCAGCAGCTGCGCAGGACGACCTGCCTCACCCCCCTTCCCTCACCAAGACGACCTGCCTCACCCCCTCCCTCACTAAGACGACCTGCCTCACCCCACCCCCTCAACAAGACGAGCTGCCTCACCCCCCTCAACAAGACGACCTGCCTCACCCCCCTCACCAAGACGACCTTCACCCCCCCCCCCATCTTCACCAAGACGGGATACCAGGCCCTCCTTTTAAATAAGACTTTTTTAGTTTTTTGAGAAACCATTTTCGGTCATTATTATTGGACCGAATTTTGGTTACAAAGGTGAGTACCAGAGATGTTCACGTGATTCAAAGTGGAATTTATGAAGGAGACAAAATAAACGAAAAAGTATATGTTCAGCATAAGCTGGCATGGGATGGCAAAGCGTCGATGGAACCTAGATAAGCTGATGAGTTGTGTCTGTCAGGGGACACCTCTTCAGTATGTGAGTAGTGAGCAAATGAGCGAGTTAGGTATTAATAGATGCAAAAGGGTCTGGAAGCACTGAAAATTGGATAAGTTTCGCAACAAAAAATACCTGGAAAGATATTTATTGGGTAATTGAGTTGATAATTTTTATGGATCAAAATAACACGTAACCTAATATACGTGTAATCATTGGACTATTTCTAGCCAAGAATAGGCATGTGGATGAAGGAGCTGGGCTGGGTATCAAAATGGAGCTGTTTGGCATGGACATTAGTCCTGCCGCAGTTTCCAATATTTATATGTTTATTTATTCTCATAATTGATCAGAAGGGGAATGACGGGGAACGTGAGTTGAAGCTCGTTCTGCAGGTACATGGAAATAAACATCCTCATCTCATCACTAAACGTCTCACTATATACATGTACACCATCACACCCCCTTGTCATGCATCTCACCAGGAACATTTTCGTGCCTCGGTTTACCTGCAAACTTGCACCGAATCACCAAACATGGAATCAACAGATATCTGCACACCAGCAGCATCTACAAGCAAATATCCAGCGGCCATCTTCTCACCAGGACTGTTTCTAAACAAATATCCTGGAGACACTCTTCAACACCGCGCGATCCTCCAACGCAACTCTCCATAACATATTCTCGAGTGTTTGCTCACAGTAACTGCTGCGGCAGACTCAGTGTTTCTCATGAATTTGAAAAGAGCGAGACGCAGGTTAAAAATCTGGAGCTGTGAAAGTTTTAATGACTGGATAAACATGATTTGAAACAGTCGTACTTTTTGGTTTTAATTTCCTGCCGGTAACGGAGCCGACACGACCTCGCCTGGGCATGAATTTGTCTTCGGGATTTGTTTCATACTATTTATTTCCTGTGTGAAATAGTTCTTTATCATTAGCGGGAAAACGTATTTCCTTGGATTTTTTTTTGCCAACAGCAACACACTCACCACATGAAAAGTATTTTTTATGGTGAGAAATGTGGAATTGAATAATTGATTTGCCATCTCTTTGCATCATCCTTAAGTCGAAATTCGAATAATCAAAAGTTATCTGTATGAAGGTATTAGTCCTCCTTCCCAGTCAATACCTATTTTGCTATTTCTATTATATATCTATATAAACACCTCTCTGTTTACTAATATTGTAAGCTTCATGTGCTTGAAATCTGTTAATACAAAGAATTTTTAATTTTTTATGTCTGCTTCCATCGCACAAAATATTAATATTTTCAGGGATGGCTTACCTACACTCAACACTTTCATCATTACATTTGACTAACATCCACATCACTCATAAATGCACCTGACCTATATCAGACTCACTTATCATTCAGATATACTTAACTCAAAGTATCAAATTATGTGACC
This sequence comes from Procambarus clarkii, assembly GCF_040958095.1. Lineage (NCBI taxonomy): Eukaryota > Metazoa > Arthropoda > Malacostraca > Decapoda > Cambaridae > Procambarus > Procambarus clarkii. The sequence continues at coordinate 17,498,200 of NC_091210.1, read as the reverse complement.
TACACCCTACTTTTAATTGAACACAACTGACATACACTCGATTTACCTTTCAACACAGTTGAAAGGTAAATCGCAATAGCAAGCAGTACCCTCCAGCAAGCAATAGCCTCCAGCAGACGAATACTCTCCAGCAAGCAATACCCTCCAGCAGACGAATACCCTCCAGCAAGCAATACCCTCCAGCAGACGAATACCCTCCAGCAAGCAATACCCTCCAGCAAGCGAATACCCTCCAGCAAGGAATACCCTCCAGCAGGCGAATACCCTCCAGCAAAGAATACCCTCCAGCAAGCAATACCCTCCATCAAGCAATACCCTCCAGCAGGCGAATACCCTCCCCCAGACTCTCACTGATCAACTGCTAATTGGACACGTCCCTTTTGGTCAATTTCTCACTGCAAAACTAAATTCCGCGTGACTCCCCAAAGGACCAGTTCCTCTACAACTTCCAGCAAGATACCTCACCCATGTTGAAATGAACGACCATTGTTTTTCTCCAAATACTGAACTATCGCAGGGCAACATTCTTTTGATTACTTTAACCTTCCGCGAAAATTCCCAAAGATGGTGTGCCACATATGGTTAAAACCAGGAGTGACTTGGACCTTCGATAAAGTATATAGAAACATCCTCATCAGTCATACAAGTATAATAATTTCCGTTATGTATCGTTATATATGACAGTGTCAGGCCACGAAGGAAGAATTGAAACAGGAAGTTCCTTAAGTACTTTCGTATTAAACAATACATCTTCAGAAGGATCAAAACCAGGAGATGCATTATTAAATACGATACTTATTATGATGTATTATTATATACGAAAGTACTTACGGAAATTCCAGTTTCATTTCCTCCTTCGTGGTCTAACACACATATATATATATATATATATATATATATATATATATATATATATATATATATATATATTCCTCGTTGGTCGAACTACTGACCTTCCCCCAGGATGCATCCCCATAATAGTTGCCCAACTCTCGCGTACCTATTTCCTGTCTGTTGAACAGACCCCATTAGGTGAGAGGTAACGTGCCAAGCTATTTCTGTCCCGCCTGGGGATCGAACCATTGAATCCCGATTATGAGCCGAGAACGTGGACTACTTATCACTGGTCCAATATTATAATGTACTCATTGTCGTCAATAGCACCTGACCGCCTTCCATGTGTATATTATTAACAAGACTGATATTCATGTAGAAACGCTCAGCAGAGTAAGCATGATTAATGCGGTGAGTATTGAGTACCAGGGAGTATGTGGATGTAATTGGCATGAGTAAGTGGTTATGAGGTACTCGAGTAAAGTCCATGAAATCTTAATTGATAATATAGTAAGACGTACTGTGGTAAATGTCCACGTGACTGACCAGAGTGTAACAGTGAGTATGGTGTACTGGGGTAAATGTCCCAGTGAGTGGCCAGAGTGTAACAGTGAGTATGGTGTACTGGGGTAAATGTCCCCGTGAGTGGCCAGTGTTACAGTGAGTATGGTGTACTGTGGTAAATGTTCACGTGACTGGCCAGAGTGTTACAGTGAGTATGGTGTACTGAGGTAAATGTCCCCGTGAGTGGCCAGAGTGTTACAGTGAGTATGGTGTACTGTGGTAAATGTTCACGTGACTGGCCAGAGTGTAACAGTGAGTATGGTGTACTGTGGTAAATGTTCACGTGACTGGCCAGAGTGTTACAGTGAGTATGGTGTACTGTGGTAAATGCCCACGTGACTGGCCAAACTGTTTCAGTGAGTATGGTGTACTGTGGTAAATGGCGATGCTCTAACCTTCCAAAGGTTCTAAAATTAAAGCTCTGTAAGCTTAACTTAATATTTGGCCTTTTATATGCCAATCGGGAAATTTGTAAAACAAATATTCCTCGCTTAGAATACATCAAGCTACACATTTTCATATCAACATTGTACTTAAAATTGCATTTATTGCTAATTTCCAGTTAGAAATGCAGGCAAATTTTAAATCTAATTATTATCTATGTATACTCTTGACCAAACAATAGCCAGGTTGTTAACGCAAATACTTATATTCCTTCTAGTGTGACATGACTGTGGTTGTTGACGTCGAGTCTACAGCTATTGTAATACATCGAGCGTGGCTACTGCAATATCGTTCATCTTTGAAATGTATCGTAGTCAAATTGTAAAGACACATAAGAGAGAGCCAAATATTGAATTATGAAATGGAATGTCTGTCTGTTAATTGTTGTAGGCAAGACACTTGGGTAACCCCATTACATTTTTTTCAGTTACTGGTGATTGTATGATGAATGTCGTGGGCGGGAGGATCAAGGGTCGACGCCCATGCAGTATTAGTCAGCCCTTATACAACCCTTGCACGTTGTTAGGGAAGTGAATGTTCTGCTCAGAGTCCGTAGATTTGTTTGATGTTGATTCCAAACATTTTATGTATTTGAAGGTATAACAAATGTATGACTAACCATCCTGCGAGATGGGGACTTGTATTACCACTGCTACCTTATTCAATCTTGCGTTGTTGATATCCTCAAAATGCATCCGGAGTCTGCCAGAGCAGACCGCTTATCACATGCCTCTGTATGACTAACCATCCTGTGTGATGGGGATTTTTTATCATCACCTAGTTAGCTTTTTTGATACACTGTACTCCCTTCATATAGTCTAGGGTAGCTGCACTAATGCAGATGTACCTAATATGTTAATAAAAAAATAAAAAAAATAACAAATGAAAGGGTGTTTCTCTGAGAAAGGGAAGGTTAAGTGGGGAAATGAAGGAGGTTAAGTGGGGGAGAGAGGGAGGGTATTTGTGAAGACGGAGAGGGATGTAAATGTTAGGGGAGTAGATAAGATCTCAGCCCTGAGTCAACCCAGGCACCGCAAAGTACACGTCTGGTATTGTAATGTACAAAATGGTATAACTTAGATGTGCATATATTTTTGCTGTTTAACGGCAAAATTCGTTAACATGTGTTCTCGCGTAAATATTTATAGATTGAAGAGGAAAATATTTTGTTAATAATTTTACATATTTTATGAAATTAAAAGACTTATTATAGATTAAGTCATTTAGGAAAACACAGTTATTTAAGGAATCACAGTCATTTAAGTAATCCCAGGTGTTGAAAGAAGCAGAGTAATTTAAGCAAGCACACTTTTCTGAATAAAACCAAATATTTAGGTAACCCAGATACTAAAGGAAGCACAATTTCCTAATAGAAATTTATCTCTGGCTATTCACGATTAGGCAAATGCTTGCATAAAATATCTATCTCTACATACATGTGAACAATTAACGTACAAGTGAGACATAACAGCATCTAGGAAAGCCTCAAATTAAAGTCACTAAAGCCAGCCTAAGCAGAGCACCACAACTGGTGTTTCTGTTGCCTTATATCTCTTGGTTATGGCATCAGTACTGGGAGTGTGGCTCCAGTTTGCCTTCATTCTAATTTCTAGTTACATATAATGGGTTCAATTTGCTCGCGACCGCATGGGGTGTAATGTTCTCAGTAATGGTTCTGGAAATTATACATCGTGAGTAACAATTGTGTTATACTGCATTTTACTAGATATTCTACTACAGTTCATTCTATATAGTTGAAGACACTTTATTAGATAAAATGCCGTGTTTTATGAGATTTTAGTTGATTAAATGAAATCTCGTTTTATCTGCAGTATTTAATGTACAGTGTTATTATATTACAACCTCATAAGGTTAACTAATATTTAATGTTTATATAAATAATTCACGTTGTCGGAGACAGGAAACAAATATATATATATATATATATATATATATATATATATATATATATATATATATATGTCGTACCTAGTAGCCAGAACTCACTTTTTGGCCTACTATTCAGGGCCCGATTTGCCTAATAAGTCAAGTTTTCCTGAATTAATATATTTTTTCTAATTTTTTTCCTTTGAAATGATAAAGCTACCCATTTCATTATTTATGAGGTCAATTTTTTTTTATTGGAGTTAAAATTAACGTAGATATATGACCGAACCTAACCAACCCTACCTAACCTAACCTAACCTATCTTTATAGGTTAGGTTTGGTTAGGTAGCCGAAAAAGTTAGGTTAGGTTAGGTTAGGTAGGTTAGGTAGTCGAAAAACAATTAATTCATGAAAACTTGGCTTATTAGGCAAATCGGGCCTTGCATAGTAGGCTGAGAAGTGCGTTCTGGCTACTAGGTACGACATATATATATATATATATATATATATATATATATATATATATATGTCGTACCTAGTAGCCAGAACGCACTTCTCGGCCTACTATGCAAGGCCCAATTTGCCAATAAGCCAAGTTTTTCTGAATTAATATATTTTCTCTAATTTTTTTTCTTATGAAATGATAAAGCTACCCATTTCGTTATGCATGGAGTCAATTTTTTTTTATTGGAGTTAAAATTAACGTAGATATATGACCGTATATATATATATATATATATATATATATATATATATATATATATATATTTATATATATATATATATATATATATATATATATATATATATATATATATATATATATATATATATATATATATATATATATATATATATATATATATATATAACTAATATATATATATATTAGTTATATATATATATATATGTGTGTGTGTGTGTTCCTTGGAAGCAATTGTATTCTATTAAATATAACGATGCTAATTTGTTTTAAGCTCCTTGTGATTATTTCAAGCTGAAAGATATATTCTTGTGATATTCAGAAAGCTTTTGATAGTGTCTTTTCAAAGGCTTCTTTCAAACGTAAAAATTCTTGGTAGAGACGTTCCCGGAAAATTCCTTTTTATAATAAGCAAAAGTTGCCGTGTTAAAAACACGATATGGAGCTAAAAATATAATCTGAAATAATTAAAGTTATATAAATGCAACCAAGAAAAATGTCACCCCTAATTCCAACACGTTTTGGCATGCTAGGGAGAATGTACATCTATATGATCAATAATATTGATCATATATAATCAATAATATAGATCAATATAATCAATAATAAAAATGTTACCTACTTACAAATATATAGTATATCCAATACGCTGCAATTATATTTCTGCTGTTAAATGGTAAAATATTCATTTATAAGAAGATGAGAGGTAATAACAAAGGGAATATAAGTATTTTAAATATTTTTACACAAAATATATATGGTACGGTATATATATGATATTAAGAAGATAAAAATGAATATAACTGCTGATATAGGCCTATTGGCCTATACGAAGCAGCTTCTATTAATATCCACACAAATTCCTTCACATATATGTCTAACCTACGTTTGAAACAATCAAAGGATTCTACTTCTATTATGTTATGCGGTAATTGGTTCCACAAATCAACAACCCTGTTACCGAACTAGTATTTACCCAGGTCTTTCCTAAACCTAAACTTATAAAATTTTTACCCATTGTATCGTGTTTTATTTGTGTTGATACTTTTAATTCTCTATTAATATCCTCTTTGTTATGACCATTGCCCATTACGCCCACTTGTACACCTCTGTCATGTTACCCCTATTTCTTAGCCTTTCTAGATAATGTCAGTAAAGCACCGTCATTCTTTCTTCAGTTGACAGGTTTCTAATTTGTGGGATTAGCTTTGTCACCCAACGCTGGACGCGTTCTAGTGAATTTGTATCCATTCTATAGTATGGCGACCAAAACTGAACTACATAATCTAAATCAGGCCTAACAAGAGCAAGATATAGCTGAAGAATAATACAAGGTGTTTTATTACTAACGCTTCGATAAATTAATCCCAGTGTCTAATTTTCTTTATTACGAACATTTATGCATTGATATTTTGGTTTTAAATTCTTTCTAATCATAACTACAAGATCCCTTTCGCAATTTGACTTCGCAATCTCAACACCATTTCGCTCGTATCTGGTAAACTCTATCATCATTACCTAGCCTCTGAACCTAACATTTGTCAGCATTAATCTGTATCAGCCAATCTTTTGATCATTTCAAAACCCTATATAGATCGTCTTAAGGGGTTTGTGAGTCTTTTTCCTGTGTTTATTTTTCCCTCCCGATTTTCGTATCATCAGATATCATTGGAAACTTTCAGTAATGTTTTGAATATATATCATTACCTCTTTTATCAACATAATAGTAAAAAACAAAAGACCAGCAAATTGAATAGGATTAATGTTTACTGTGAAACTTGCATGCTCTGTATGCTATTATCCAGCTCGTTGTTTAATCACCCACTTGTTCAATTGGTACAGTAAGACCTTTACAAAGGATATCAGATAACACAGGGACTTTAGATAATCTCTGGGATAATCCTCGGGGCTATCATTAAAGTGACGCCACGTGGCAGCTTTCACTTACTGGCTTAATATTAACTTTTTATCAGGGAGTTAATGGCTGCTAGGTTCAATCATGTGTTAAATATATTTTACTTAACGTAAGTGATACAGGAATTAATTGCACTGGATTATGTTTACCATTTACATAGAGCAAATATTAACATTCTATCGTCGATAAGGTTCATGCTGGTGGTTTAGATTAAAAATAACTGTTTGTTTCAAACAAATGAGGTCTTAATATATCTGATTGTTTTTAATTAGTTATTTTTGACAATTAATCAATGAGAACAAAATGTTTCTAAATAGGGCAATTACAATACACGGTATTCTTCATTTATCTTCATAAATACCACCAAGACTATACAGTGGATAATCTCGTTTAATTTCAAATCACGGCTTTCAGTGCCAAATTAGTTACTGAGAAGCAAAGTTTAACTATTTTTCTGACGCTTTTAACATACTAAAGGATTCCAAAGTTATTCCTTTGAGACAAAGACCACTATTTCGACAGTTAAGAGCAAAAGACTTGTAGAAATTCCGACTTTAGAGTGTTCTTGCAAGGCAGCTCTAATATATATTGAACTAGTCCTATGCCTTCCCTAATTTAATGGCAATTAGATAAGTTTTCATTTAGGATATACTTGGATAAATACTGGTTCGGTAACAGGGTTGTTAATTGTGGAACCAATTACCGAGTAACGAAATAGAAGTTGGATGCCTTGATTGTTTCAAGGTAGGTTAGACATATATATATATGAATGAAATTGGGTGGTTATAAATAGGAGCAGACTCGTATGGACCAATAGGCCTTTTGCAGTTATTTTTATTCATATGTTCTTATGCTCTAATTTACAACGGCTGGCTAATACTGATATAATTCCGAAATAACTTTATGAATGTTGACTTTGAACTATAATAACGCAGTTGGAGCGGAAACACTTAAGAAAGAAAAATTGTGAGCTAAAAAATCAATGATGTTGCAAATAAACTGAACATGACAAACGTTTATCTAAGCTTGCAGGAAGTTAGCAGGTGCAACTGGTTGTTTGATGGCTCGATTAAAGTATCGGCATGAAGTGAACAACTGCATCGTCCCAGGCTTTGGGGACTGATGTAGTGTCCCACATATGGCTAATCAAACTGAATAGAACCACTGATGTTTGCAGAGGTGGATAGCTAGTGGATTATTGTCGTTGTGGTGGATGGCTAGTGGAGAACTATTGTAGTTGTGGTGGATGGCTAGTGAACGACGATTGTGGTTGTAGTGGATAGCTAGTGGATGACTACTGTAGTTGTGGTGGATGGCTAGTGGACGACGATTGTGGTTGTAGTGGATAGCTAGTGGATGACTACTGTAGTTGTGGTGGATGGCTAGTGGACGACGATTGTGGTTGTAGTGGATAGCTAGTGGATGACTACTGTAGATGTGGTGGATGGCCAGTGGAAGACTATTGTAATCGTGGTGGAATGCTAGTGGAAGACTATTGTGGTTGTAGTGGATGAACAGTGAAGGACTATTGTAGTCGTGGTGGACGAGTACGGTAGTTCTCACGGATAGCTTGAATGCCAGCAGTGAGTTAACTGTACAACTTCCGTATTTTGTGATGTGGCGTTGCTTTACCCAAGGGTACAAGCATTTATCGCAGGAAGTAACATTAATAGCACTAGCAACAAAAATACTTACATTCGATGTAATACACAAAATATATTTTATATATTAAATATATATAGTATCTTCCACTGTTTGATATTGTATTAAAATAAATATGACTCGACTAATGGGAATAATGAATCTCACTGTTCATTGTAGAATCATATTACTCAGTATAATTGCATCTCGATATCATTAATTATATTGTATTAGAGCCTCGTAATTAATTATATCCTCATATTAGGTGAAGCAATATTAGCTGGCGGAGCTATTGATGTGGTAAGGGTTTGAAGTGATCATTATTCTCTACCAAGGTACAGACTGTAGTGAATAATATTGAAGGAAATGCAGTATAGAAATATTGAAGTGCAAGGAGCCATAGGCACGATCAGAGAACACTTTATGAACATCAGAGATCCACTGTTGTTATCTACCGGCGAGTATAAGAAATATTGCCGGAACAAACGTAAACAATTTCTCTTAAACCTCAAGAGAAAACTAGCAGTTTTCTTCGAGACGTACCGGACCAACCGGGCTATGATGGATATATGGGTCTGCGGGCAGCTCCAAGCATCAGCCTGTTGGACCATGCTCTTACAAGCCAAGCCTGGCCCGAGGCCTGGCTTGGGGAGTAAAAGAACTCCCAGAACCTCATCCTGCAGCAGATGGTGGTAACACTTGGTTATAGGTAACAATAGCTTAGCAAATGTATTTAATTTATGTAAAATATTGGTTTTGCTGGCCTCTTTTGGATATGAACTCATGGATGAGTCTTTTTGGAGGTGAACTCTGACCAGCAATCCATGAAAAAATATTGATCCTGAAAATGTTTTGATTACTTTAAAAGAGTGACGGAGCTCAATTGGCGCGAGAAAGCTTATTTAAAAAAAATCATATAACAGAATGAGAAGCAACAATTGACTGGAGCAATACACAAAATATTCTTATGTTTTCATATTCATAATGATACACTATTCCCTTTTCATGGTAATCATGAAACATGTTATTTATAATCTTTATTCTGGACTGTCTCTCGTTATCTGAAGAGTGTCCTGGAACTCCAGGTGGCGGTGGCTGATAAACCTTTACAGGCTGGAGGCTTCCGAGCGTTGAGTTCCTTTTATAAGGATAAGAACGAATCTAAATTTATCTCATTTTACAACTGTATTGTGTAAGAGGAGAATTATTGTATGGTATTGTGGCTCAAAATTGATTGCAAATGAGGGAAGGGAATTATGAGGGGGCGGGGGAAGTACCGAGTCATTACGACTATATAGCATACGGACGGGGTCAGGATTTGGGATGGGACGGTGGGCGGGAAGGATTGGTATCCAACCACTTGGACAGTCGGGGATTGAGCGCCGACCTGCATGAAGCGAGACCGTCATCGAATGATATTATCTTTTCATTTTGTTGTTTTGAAGATCAACATTTATATACTATTTCTGAACAGACAGGAAATATCGAGAAAGCCAAGAAACCCAGAAAACTCAGTACCTAATATTACCCCTTTGGGAGTATTAACCTTCCAAGTTTGAGGTGGAAGATGATAAGCGATAATGTAATATTAGTTTTAACAATGTAATGTAATCCGAAATTTTATACTAAATTTGTATGTTATAATAATCGTATTACTTGCACTTATGATATAATTATTAGGTAGATAAGTAGTAAATAGATGTGGTAAATATTCAGGGGTAATTAAACATGTTATGAATAGTGTCAAAGTTGTCAGGTTTACAAACACCTCCGGAAAATCCATGACATTAACTGAAACAACAACCATAACAGACGAGGCACATTGACGTCAACATAAACTGCAATAAAGACCTTAACATTCCTTACGACAAATATTTTAATACAAACTACAGCGAAGATTTTCCCAGCGACTGGAACAAAAACTTTAACATGCACTGCAACTCAGACTGCACCCAGAGCTCTAAAAATAAAAAGGACCCCTAAGCCACCATGGCGAAAGACCCCTAAGCCACCATGAACTCAGCTGCACTACTTGCTCCCTCTTTTCAACCTGTAAGCAAAAATGGTGTCAGAGGTAAAACTTACCTCGGGCAAAATATACAACAATAGAGAAAATAGCACAAAGAGAAAAGGTCTCTCTCTCTCTCTCTGGTTTCAAGAAGAGCAATAACAGTAAAGGGAACCTGTGTGACCGTAGCGAGGGTTGCAGCTCTGAATACCTGCAATTGCCAAACGGTATGCGATACGCGTTTGTCGGTGTTGCTCAGACTAATGCGGAGGCCGGTGTGGCTGTGATTGATGATGATGATGCCTTTGTGTCCACCGGTCTTGCTTATTTGTCTGTGGTTGATATTGATCCTGTAGATACGGCTGGTGTTGATACTGAAGCGATGTTGCTAATCTTGCAGATATTGCTGACACTGATAATGTGGATGCTTTTGCTGCTGATTTTGTTGGCAGTTCTGGATCTATTGCTCCGTATGACACTGCAGATACAGCTTGGACGGCTGTATAATGAATGACTACTGATCCTACAGATACAGCTGCTGTTGATGCATTATGTATGAATACTGATTCTAGAGATACGGCTGGTGGTGATGTGTTATGAATGACTACTGATCCTGCCGATACAGCTGGTGCTGAGACCACTGTAGTTAATGACGCTGTAGTGGCTGATTCAGAAAGCAAGCGGGTAGGGCGTGTTGCTGTTACTGCTGACGATGAAGGGAGAACGCTTTTCACTACAGTTTGGGTGATTGGCTTAGAGTGGTGCAGCAGTGGTTGGTGCTTCTCTCCTCTGTAGAGGTCGTATACGACTTCTGAGGTCACCACTATTGTTGATGCGGGTGTGTTGGGCTTAAGGCCAGCAACCAGTTCTCTCAACTCATAGGTTGCAGTTTGTACGTTATGGAAATAAACGTTGCAAATTCAATGTACAAAAAAAGTAATGGCTCATAGATATCTGCGTCTTATATGCAACATAATCGATAGGTTAAGTGGGTAGCTTGGGTTGGACGTTCCTGGTTAAGTTAGGGGGATTGAATTTTGGATGGATTGGGAATCGAGAAACCTGTCTCATCAACAACTGGAGGGTTAGTTAGGCTCTTTCACACGTTCAACGTGTGAAAGAGCCTAACTACTGTGTGAACTTTTTCACACGTTCAACGTTCCCGCACACACACACACACACATCCCAATCTTGCACACACCCTCGAGAAACTCGCCCACAACACCCCACACACACATACTCGGCTAATTAATATTCTGTTGATTCTGCGAATGGAAGCAGTCAATGTCAGAGGAGTGTTGCTGGTGGTCCTGAACGGAATTAATATGGCTTACCGATGGCTCTAGATGCAGTGTGTTAGCGCACTGAATTAATGAAGTACTCCAGGAGCTGAAGGACCGGTGACCGGCTTCACTTGCGAGCGAGCTGTAACGAGGTGTTGAAATAACGAACGAGGCTCTTGGGAATGAAAAGCTGCGATTGAATTAGGAATGAGAAACTACGACTACATGAATTCTGGAGTTCAATACGAGATAGGGATATACCGGAGAAGCAGCAGAGTATTAGGAAAAAGTCGTCATGGGAAATATTAGAGAAAATTAATACTATGAAAACCAACTAGGTAGATATGGGGCTTTGCTTGTTGGCACTAGGAAATAGAGAACTATTATGGAGGTACTAGGGAAGAAAATACTAGTGAAGGATGTCGTAGGATATGATATAATAGGATTTTTTAACAGTGGTCCATTCCCAGCAACACTGACAGTGGTCCACACTCCCAGCAACACTGACAGTGGTCCACTCTCCCAGCAACACTGACAGTGGTCTACTCTCCCAGCAACACTCACAGTGGTCCACACTCCCAGCAACACTGACAGTGGTCCACTCTCCCAGCAACACTGACAGTGGTCTACTCTCCCAGCAACACTCACAGTGGTCCACACTCCCATCAACACTGCCAGTGGTCCACACTCCCAGCAACACTGACAGTGGTCCACAATCCCAGCAACACTGACAGTGGTCCACTCTCCCAGCAACACTGACAGTGGTCAACACTCTCAGCAACACTGACAGTGGTCCACTCTCCCAGCAACACTGACAGTGGTCCACACTCCCAGCAACACTGACAGTGGTCCACACTCCCAGCAACACTGACAGTGGTCCACTCTCCCAGCAACACTGACAGTGGTCAACACTCTCAGCAACACTGACAGTGGTCCACACTCCCAGCAACACTGACAGTGGCCCACACTCCAAGCAACACTGACAGTGGTCCACACTCCCAGCAACACTGACAGTGGTCCACACTCCCAGCAACACTGACAGTGGTCAACACTCTCAGCAACACTGACAGTGGTCAACACTCCCAGCAACACTGACAGTGGTCCACACTCCCAGCAACACTGACAGTGGTCAACACTCTCAGCAACACTGACAGTGGTCCACACTCCCAGCAACACTGACAGTGGTCAACACTCCCAGCAACATTGACAGTGGTCCACTCTCCCAGCAACACTGACAGTGGTCAACACTCCCAGCAACACTGACAGTGGTCAATACTCTCAGCAACACTGACAGTGGTCCACTCTCCCAGCAACACTGACAATGGTCCACACTCCCAGCAACACTGACAATGGTCCACACTCCCAGCAACACTGACAATGGTCCACACTCCCAGCAACACTAACAGTGGTCCACACTCCCAGCAACACTGGCAGTGGTCAATACTCTCAGCAACACTGACAGTGGTCCACACTCCCAGCAACACTGGCAGTGGTCAATACTCTCAGCAACACTGGCAGTGGTCAACACTCTCAGCAACACTGACAGTGGTCCACACTCCCAGCAACACTGGCAGTGGTCAACACTCTCAGCAACACTGACAGTGGTCCTCACTCCCAGCAACACTGGCAGTGGTCAACACTCTCAGCAACACTGACAGTGGTCCACACTCCCAGCAACACTGACAGTGGTCAACACTCCCAGCAACATTGACAGTGGTCCACTCTCCCAGCAACACTGACAGTGGTCAACACTCCCAGCAACACTGACAGTGGTCAATACTCTCAGCAACACTGACAGTGGTCCACTCTCCCAGCAACACTGACAATGGTCCACACTCCCAGCAACACTGACAATTATCCACACTCCCAGCAACACTGACAATGGTCCACACTCCCAGCAACACTGACAGTGGTCCACACTCCCAGCAACACTGGCAGTGGTCAATACTCTCAGCAACACTGACAGTGGTCCACACTCCCAGCAACACTGACAGTGGTCAATACTCTCAGCAACACTGACAGTGGTCCACACTCTCAGCAACACTGACAGTGGTCCACACTCCCAGCAACACTGGCAGTGGTCAATACTCTCAGCAACACTGGCAGTGGTCAACACTCTCAGCAACACTGACAGTGGTCCACACTCCCAGCAACACTGGCAGTGGTCAACACTCTCAGCAACACTGACAGTGGTCCACACTCCCAGCAACACTGGCAGTGGTCAATACTCTCAGCAACACTGACAGTGGTCCACACTCCCAGCAACACTGGCAGTGGTCAATACTCTCAGCAACACTGACAGTGGTCCACACTCCCAGTACATCCCGTTCTCTCATTAAAAAATAAAACAGTTTTGACTTAGCAGAAACTTGCGAATCAAAGCCGTCCCCCAACCTATCGAGGCTGTCGCATAGAAAACGTCACTATTACAATTATGACGCATCGCATTTTTAACGGAGTTGTCGATTCCAAAACCAATTACGATGAAAGGACTGGATGGCCAGCGACAATTCGAGTCGATACTCTACAGGGAAAAGCCGTAAGCCTCACAAGGACTTCCTCAATTTAACTTTCCGATCATTATTATTTTCCAGTCTTTGTTGAGCCAGTTACTATACGCTAACTTAACGATCGTATGACACTCACAGATCAAATAACTGAACTATCGTCGGGATCAGGTAACAAGGCAATGAGAATTCGTGGCCTGTTAGATAAGTATACGTTGTCTCTGTATTTACTAGTGAAGATCTGTATATTATGTCTTACGTGAACGTGGCCTGATAGATAAGTATACGTTTTCTCTGTATTTACTAGTGAAGATCTGTATATTATGTCTTACGTGAACGTGGCCTGATAGATAAGTATACGTTTTCTCTGTATTTACTAGTGAAGATCTGTATATTATGTCTTACGTGAACAAATCTGCTTGGGCGGAGAACGTAATGTTGAATTGCTTATCTGTTAACCAAGGAGGAAGCTATTTACCAAGCTGAAAAATATATCTAACCTAACATGTCCCCAGGAGGGAAATATCAGGGTAAAGCGCCAAGCCATTACGTCTATATAGCATTGGAAAGGGATCGGGATGAGGATTTGGGATGGAACTGTGGGGGAAAGAATGGTGCCCAATCACTTGTGGACGGTCGGGGATTGAACGCCGACCTGCATGAAGCGAGACTGTCGCTCTACCGTCCAGTCCAAGTGCTTGGGCCATAGCAGACGAAAAATTTGCCAGGGGTCCATGACAAATGTAAACATTATCTCAGTGAACCGTTATCTCTCATAAACAATTAACCATTGGAGTTGAACAGAGTACAGACGACGCAGAGACTTGGGGATGTGAAGCCATACTTGAAGATGAAGGGAGATGTCACCTGTGTCGCAAGATTGGTCAATAAGAAATTAATTATCTCTATCATCAATTCCAGCACCTCCTACGTGAATCTCAGTCTCCCACGTTAGTTCCAGCACCTCCAACGTGATTCTCAGTCTCTCCCACGTTAGTTCCAGCACCTCCAACGTGAATCTTAGTCTCTCCGACGTTAGTTTCAGCACTTCCAATGTGCACCTTAGTCTCTCCGACGTTAGTTCCAGCACTTCCAATGTGAACCTTAGTCTCTCCGACGTTAGTTCCAGCACTTCCAATGTGAACCTTAGTCTCTCCGACGTTAGTTCCAGCACTTCCAATGTGAACCTTAGTCTCTCCGACGTTAGTTCCAGCACTTCCAATGTGAACCTTAGTCTCTCCGACGTTAGTTCCAGCACTTCCAATGTGAACCTTAGTCTCTCCGACGTTAGTTCCAGCACTTCCAATGTGAACCTTAGTCTCTCCAACGTTAGTTCCAGCACTTCCAATGTGAACGTTAGTCTCTCCGACGTTAGTTCCAGCACCTCCAACATGAATCTCAGTCTCTCTCACGTTTGTTCCAGCACCTCCAACCTAACCTTGGCCTTCTCCAATGTGAATACCAACGTCCCCAACAGGAATTGAAGCTTCTCAAACGCTGGATCGTTAAAATAAAAAATAGTTCGTTATGAGGGTGAAAAAATCTTCCCCTCTCCGATGCTGGTATGTCAGCCACGTTGGTCGTCGTCATTCGGGCAGCTCTTCAGATCGGTTCTTCGTCCTATATATCGATCATCGGCAAGTATCATGCCGATATTTTACTTCTTCACTGACTGCCTGTTTAAGCGCTGGAGACACGGCACAAAAGCTTCCATTCCTGCCTCCGCCAACTCGCTGAGATCTTCACCAAATATAAAACTTGAATAATTTTTTTAATTTTCAGATCAGTGACTTACAAAATCTGATGTTTGGCTTTGCTCTCTGTGAACTTGTATTTTTCTCTCTCTTTACTAATATTTTCTGATTTCATCACAACACAACACTTGATCATTACACAAAGACTCGCGATATTCGGTACACATACAGCAGTGTCTTAGTATTGAATTGCCATTGACTGTAACCTGGGCACTGAGACCTTTAACTTATAATTGTGGTTGAATTTTGGCTTGGAGCTTTGATATCATAGCCTAGGAGAGTCTATTTAAACACTAAACAAAGTTAGAAAAGATTCAGAGGTATGCCACCAGACTAGTTCCAGAACTGAGAGGAATGAGCTACGAGGAAAGGCTACAGGAGCTAGTCCTCACGTCCCTGGAAGACAGAAGAGTAAGGGGAGACATGATAACCACCTACAAAATTCTCAGGAGAATTGAAAGGGTGGTCAAAGACAAAATATATATAGCATGGGTAGAACACGAACCAGGAGACACACGTGGAAACTTAGTACCCAAATGAGCCAAAAAGACAATAATTTTATTTCAGTGTCAGAGTAGTTAACAAATGATTATGCATTATGCATTGATGTGCTGAAGGCAGACTCCATACACAGTTTCAAATGTAGATTTGATATAGCCCAATCGGCTCAGTAATCTGTAGACCAGTTGATTGACAGTTGAGAGGTGGGACAAAAGAGCTACAGTTCAACCTCCGCAAGCACAACTAGGTGTGTACAACTAGGTGAGTACACGCACACACACACACACACACACACACATTCACAAACAACCTCAAATGAAATACAACCTCCCACCTCCAAAATACAAACTACCCCCACACTTCAGACTACATAAACAGCAACACAATCTGTATTAAGACCCCACAGCATGAGGAGCACCTAGCGTCGGGCCACACGACATCACACATGAATTATGTTTAGCTCCCAGAACATGAGTCTCCCATACGCCGAGAGAGGCCATTTGTCTAGTTCCTGACAGCAATTAATGCCGCTGTCATCTAGTCCCGTAGGCAAGACTGACAGCTATAGGACTGAGAGCTACACTCTCCCACAGCTTGATAGAGCCTCCATCAACGTTCCCACGGCATGATAGAGCCTCCATCAACGTTCCCACAGCATGATAGAGCCTCCATCAACGTTCCCACAGCATGGCAGAGCCTCCTTCAACGTCCCCACAGCATAATAGAGCCTCCATCAACGTTCCCACAACATGATAGAGCCTCCATCAACGTTCAACTCAGCTTGATAGTCTTCATCAACGTTACCACTGCTTGACAGAGCCTCCATCAACGTTCCCAAAGCTTCATAGAGTCTCCATCAGCTTTCTTACAGCATCCATCCCTAAACGCCATTATTCATAAGATATAGAGAATATGGATTTTTGAAACTGAATAATTAAATGTTGACCAAATAAAAAATAATTGTCAATAATTAAATCTTTGCTTCAATTTCCTACATATTTAGTCTCAGTGTGACGCAGTTAGGATGTAACTTTTACAGTCATCCAGCCGACAGGAAAAAGTTTAAATTAGTTTCTTCTTCTATCTAGATCTTTATTTGGCCAGGGAGTTATATATGTTTCTGACTCTGGTGAGACGAACCAACTTCTGCCCACAATTTTTTAAATTTTATGCGCATGTTTCAACTGTTTATTGTGTACTCAAGTAACTGCACTCAATTATGTATGCAAAGATTAAGTTTATTTGTTTTATTTCACATCTCAATCTATAAATGACTAGTGTGCAGGCTCATGAGTCTATTGGACTTAATCATATCTACATTTGAAGCAGTAAGGCGTGTGTTGTTACATGCTCACTTGGGAATTGTGTTCTCCAACGATTTCAGTATCTAGAGAAAACAACCAAATCTTCATCAAGATACATAACACTATACAAATTAATTCATATACATATATACATACAATATACAAGGCTCTATCTAGGAACACACAATTTCCAAACACAACCAGTCAATCACCAGAGATATCCTGACCAGCATCACCGAAATAATCAATAGATACATTGAAAAAAGAAGAACAGTCATAGCTGAAGCACTACTACATTGTGTGAAATATGGTGTACGTAACCCCACGACGCTGGTTCGATCCCCCCTCCCGCTTTAACCTTTTCTCATATTTCAGATAAATCATTTTATTGAAATTTTCGTGTGTACGATACATATGACTTTTTTATCACACTATAAATGGCCAGCTTACACTTTGGTATATTTTTATATCCACGAAAATGAAATATAATTTGCTCCTCTCACCACCCCTATACATCCATCGACAGGGTATAACACTTCACCTCATCTCATTCTGCAGGGTGCATGCAACGTCAAACCTGCAACAAAGTATTTACTTACCATCCGTGTCCGTCTCCTTTGATGCTAAGGCGAGCGTCAGTGGAGCACGACTTTCAACAACATGCCAGGCTCAATAAAATTAAAAAAAAAACACTTTATCAAACTTTTCAACAGTGAGGTTCAAACAGCAAAGAGGAACATTTGAAATATAGAAAATATTTGTGCACGAAGCATTGATATAACTTTCAGTCCTGTTCAACAATCCACACACGTATACACATACACTCTCACACTATATCTGTATATTAGAGAATGTATGTTTGATTGTCTGACCTTCCGTATGTGTGAGGTTAGAGGCCCAAAGCTGGGGGCTAGCCTCACTCACCCAACTTTGTACACAGATTTATGTGAGACAGGTGCTCATCACTGGGCAATTGAGTCCATGTTGCTCCGAGAGCAATGTGGCACAGTGCCAAAGAAAACACCATGATGATTCTGGCTCCGGTTTCCGGCTCTTTACCAGCTTGATCCTCTGAAGGAAAATTTTAAATATTTATGTTATCTTCCTTTGCCATAAAACATTAAGCATCGATCATGGTAAAATGTGTACAAAATTATACTTCTCATATTGCGTTCTTAGCAAAGTAAAGAATTTTGATGCCGTAAATTTTGATGACATTGCTCACTCAAACTAGTGTGTGGGCTCATGTGTCGACCTGTGTACCATCGACCCCTCCATACACACCTCAATGAGAATCGACTTGAGAATGGTCCAGGACGGACCGAAATGTCGTCGTCCCTTCACTTTGTAGTGTGTGGTCTGGTCAACTTACTTTAACCACGTTATTGTGACTCATCGCCTGACTACACACACCACATTCCATACGTCCCAAGAGTCCAGAATGTTTCCAAGCCCCCTATTCGTACACTAAAGACAGAGAAAGAGTATACAAAGAGATGGAAAGAGAGAGATAGAGTTAGATAACACAGAGAGCAAAGTAATATATGTTTACATACATTATGGGGCTTCATATATTCCTATTTAATAGTTAATTTTGGTTTATATATTGGATTTCTTAAATATGCACAATCAAATAAAAATAAAGTGATGTAGCTATAGGAATATATTAAGGCCATGAGGTAGTATAGAATTCGCGTCTCTCAGCGCCCCAGATACTCGTCAAATAGTGATTCCTTGCTGGTCAGGCCGTGTCTAGTGAAGATGCGACTTCCTTAAATCAAAGTTAGGAAAGGTAAAAGTTAACGGGAAGAGTAAATTAGGTCCTTAGAAGGAATAGTCATTTTTATGCCACAGTATTAATTAGTTTTTGAAACTTTATGTGTTCGGAAGACGACGAATGGCATGAGTTATTGCTGTGGAGCGCTGCTGGCGTGACGCCCCTCGATGGGCAGCTGTGATGGGTCAGGGTGAAGTGTGCTCATGCTCTCGTCCCTGCTCAGTAACCACCCACACAGGGTTCCCGGTGCTCAGTAGGGGTAACGCGCTCTCTGGAGAGCTTATTACACCTAAGGATGTATTAATTTTAACACTACACCCCATGACGATAACAAGACAGTTATCGTCATGCTAGAAATATTACTGAAATTGTGAGGTTTGAAAATATTCTCCAATAGGTATAATATTTGTGATTTTTTTTCACATATAAATTTCAAGAGTAGTTACGTAGTGATTTTCATCTCAATGAAAATATAATATGTTTAACAACCAGGTATATGGAGTAAAACATATTATTTCTTGAGTAGTAGCATTTTAACAGTTTAATCGTCGAAGATTTGCACTCGAGCCAGAGAGATACAAAACTAGAGTTACCTTATTTGCCTTAGCAGGTAAACTCACCTGCTCACACAACGGGAGAATCTGAGACGAATTTAACTCTTTTTCAACGGAGACTAATAATTTCTGGAGCACAACTCTGGTGTCTAGTAGCATTTTACCCCTTCATTCACCTCATTTAGTTTCCAACCACTTAGGCTGGAAGGTAGATCAAGGGTCTTGTTTCATGCAGGTCGATTCCTGACCGTCCACAAGTTGTTGGACATCATTCCTCTCCTCCGTCCCATCCCAAATCTTTATGCTGACCCCTTCCTAGTGCTATATAATCGGAATTGCTTGGCGCTTTTCCTTTGATAATTCCTTCCTTCCGTCACTTCATTTGGATAGAACTCCTCAGGACTGAAAGTAAGATGATATCATTCTGTAATGTGATCAGGGATTCAATATATAAATATATATATATATATATATATATATATATATATATATATATATATATATATATATATATATATATATATATATATATATATATATATATATATATATATATATATATATATATATATATATATATATATATGACAATGTCAAGCCACGGAGGAAAAATGAAACAGGAAATTTCCTTAAGTACTTTCGTATATTAAATACATCTTCAGAAGGTCCACCACGGAGGAAAAATGAAACAGGAAATTTCCTTAAGTACTTTCGTATATTAAATACATCTTCAGAAGGTCATTTTTTTCCTCCGTGGTCTGACATTGTCACATTCTTAATCATGTGTTTATTTTCGTGATATACACACACATATATATATATATATATATATATATATATATATATATATATATATATATATATATATATATATATATATATATATATATATATATATCTTAGAATTTATTGATACTCCTCTATCTCTCTTATTGTGAAATATGACCAGCAGCATGAGCCGTATATCCCTCTGGAGCAGCTCGTATATCATCTGGTGAGTTGGGAAAAAAGAGAAACCCGTAATACTGAAGATGAAATGGCTGTATTTTATTATTTTACTATATATAGTATATGTTCTTGCTAATTTGATACATAGGATAAACAAGCAGAGGCACGTGGTCTTCTGGGATCTTATGTGTAATACATATTGAAAACCTCATTATGAACAGGTTCCAATAAAGAGTGCTGAGGATTTTAGTGGGATTCATATATAAAGAGATTTGCAGTTCATTACAAAAATCATTGGAAAATCAATAATTTACTTGGTTTTCGTTAACTAATAGTCGTTAGAAAGTATTAACGAAATTGTGAATTACTGAACTAATTCGTAATGCTCACGTGTTATAGAAAAATGTATGCTCTAAAATATATGCTACTTTCAGTACGGTATCTACCCTTGGCTCCCTAACAAGGATGTTGATACAGCTTTATTAGCATCACAAACAATATACGAACTGATAGCTGCTTAATGTATCGTTCTTTTAAAGAAACACATTATTGTCATTCACTCTCCAGCTCTAGATGAGCATATATTTAGAGCTAATTTACATTTGTTGTTTGGTCAGTAAGCTACGCACCCATTCCACACATTTAAAAATAGGGGAATTAGAGACATGTCGGTCCCTTCTGGATCATTATCAAGACTTGATAATGCCAAAGAATTATTATATATTAATTATATAAAAATATTATTATATATTATTATATATATTATATATTATTATATATATTATATATTATTATATAAAGATATTCTCCAGGACTTTGGAGAATATCTTTAATTCCTATATATTTTCAGATGAATGAGTAGGGTGTCTAATTTTAAGACACGTTATTATGACTTTTTTCTACATTTAGTCAGTTAGCTCATGGGGTGGCCCTAATATCCCTCACTTGGTTGATAGATCTTCAGCTCAGTACGACACCAGAGGGTAATGAAATATTTAGTGCACATGGAAGCTCTTTTGGATAACTGTATTTTGTAAAAGTTTCAGTGAACCTACTTATTCTTATCATAATAATAAAGGTCAACCTAAAACTAGTAGCGAAGGCTCAAGAAATCAAAATTCAATGAATGAAAATTGCCTCATGTTCATTAAGTAAAGTATAAATACCACCAAAGTTTTGAGATATGTGAAATATTCCTTCAGTGACGTAATTGAGGTTGCTGGATACGTTCTATAGAAGACTGGTCAATAGAACTTATCTTTCCTCCTTTCAAAGATTCTGGTGGAAAATGCAGCAATCAGTAATGTTTGAAGATTACGTTAAGAAAGATGGACTTGATGGTCTATTAGCGAAGCAATGGTAATACTACAGCTTCATAGTCGTAACTGAGGAGTAAAGCAGCAAATGTGGTGAATGAAGCTAAACGTTTGTAGCGAACGGTTTGATATGAGGTATTATATATCTCTCTCTCTCTCTCTCTCTCTCTCTCTCTCTCTCTCTCTCTCTCTCTCTCTCTCTCTCTCTCTCTCTCTCTCTCTCTCTCTCTCTCTCTCTCTCTCTCTCTCTCTCTCTCTCTCTCTCTCGCTCTCTCTCTCTCTCTCTCTCTCTCTCTCTCTCTCTCTCACTCACTCACTCACTCACTCACTCACTCTCTCTCTCTCACTCTCTCTTTCACTCACTCACACTCTCTCTCTCTCTCTTTCTCTCTCTCACTCACTCACTCTCTCTCTCTCACTCTCTCTCTCTCTCTCACTCTCTCTTTCACTCACTCACACTCTCTCTCTCTCTCTCTCTCTCTCTCTCTCTCTCTCTCTCTCTCTCTCTCTCTCTCTCTCTCTCTCTCTCTCTCTCTCTCTCTCTCTCTCACTCTCTAAGACTCATTAGGTCGTTAGAATAAATGACATGCATCACTGGAAAAAATATTAGAAGGCTCAAATGTTATTTAATAACTCAAATCAGTATAAAACTATTACAGTTGCCAGAGACCTGTGGTGATTTCCCAGGTCTCCACCACATGGTGCAGAACGGGTCTTATGTCTCCTGCATTAAAACGGTAGGAAACACTGGGTCTGTAGTGTATTTTCCTATTATATCCTCATACGAGCAAAAATTTTTCCTCTGTCAAGGGTTTCTACAATGAGAGGTACTAGAAAACAAACAGACTTTCATGCGAGTGTATGGAATTAGGGAGAAGTAAATGCATTACAAATTGGAATGGAATTGATGAATTCTTTATATGAATGTTTGTATCAAGTATAATATTTTTCTTAAAAAAAACTTAATGGAAGTGAGAATGAAGATTCGATTTCAAGAAACATTAAAATAGCAGAAGAAATGGACTTTGAGGTGTGGAAGATACCAAGGCTTTTCAATAAACGATATTTGATGAAAGGGAGCAGTAGAGTAACAGTACACTTACATCGCATCAGGCTTGGATATCCATGTGCATGGGACATAGGCTTACAGGTTCCGGAAGGTGAGGGGGAATGGCAGCGTTGTGTAGAAATGCCCGACAGACCATTGGAACATTATCTAACAGTGTGCACAGTTACAAACCCATTAAGATTTCAACTTAAATTCAACAGAACAGAAGAAGTTGTTAAACACAAATGGCAAAATCTTACTAAAGCGACCATACGAGTCATAAATACTCATACCTCGCTCAAGTAAAACAGAAACAAGCAACACTTAGTGGACCAGCCAAAGGCTTAGGGCCCGTGCAAGAATATCCATGCAAAAAAAAGTAAAATAAACAATATTACATAATATTGTATGACTTTTTGCGATTTATTTCCTATTAATTTAATAAGAAATTTATTATATTAATAAGAAATTTAATAAATTAATAAGAAATAGTTTCTTTCCTATTAATGTAATATTAAATGTATTTAATTAATAAGAAATATTAAAACTGGTTTAAATTTTTAATTTTAGCCAGGAATCGTAGGCCCGTCTAAAATTAAACGGGCCTACTATTCATGGAAATTATGCCAAATTATCAAATAACAAAATAGTAGAGTAAATGTGAAAAAGTGTTTTTAAATGAAACCAAAAACAAATAAAATTGGAGAAGAACATAGAACTAGGAGACTAGTGACTTGTTTTTATTAATTAAAGATATACACAAGAGATTCCTAAATGATGAAAAAGTTAAAGGAGGTAAAAACGAATGTATATTTATTGGTGTAAACCTAATGTATTTTCCTGGTATGAGATGAGTAGATGATGAAGTTTTAACATATCTTGAAAAGTGTTTTGCTACCGACCTCTGTTCGAATCCCTGCTCTGTTAATCCATCACCCCACATGCTTCAAATGCAAATAATTGCAAACAGAAACGGAACACAATCTATGCCTAAATATACTAGACCTCTAACATACAGTCATATTATCTTATATATGAGAAAAAGCCCATATTTAATACACAATAGGGTAAAATTTATGTATACGTCCTGGAAGGGCGGGGGGGTGGGGGGGGTTGGCCGCCGCTTTAACGACCCTACCCTAAGAACAAGTTAAGAAACCAAGAAATGCCAACTGAACAAAAACTTAACTAATTCTAGAACTTTACACATAATTATATAATACAATAATATAATAAACAATTGAGGAAATGCCTATTTTTAGTTACATATTGCATTACAATTTTCGATTGCCCCGTTGTTGTCTATTATAGAATACACGAGCACGGCCTAGGGACGGGTTGGAGACGGCAGCAGCTTGGACGACAACAGCCTGAGGACGGCAGCAGCTTGGATGACCACAGCCTGGGGACGGCAGCAGCTTGGACGACCACAGTCTGGGGACGGCAGCAGCTTGGACGACCACAGCCTGGGGACGGTATGGAGACGGCAGCAGGTTGGACGACCACAGCCTGAGGACGGGATGGGGACGGCAGCAGCTTGGACGACCACAGTCTGAGGACGGGATGGAGACGGCAGCAGCTTGGACGACCACAGTCTGAGGACGGGATGGAGACGGCAGCAGCTTGGGCGACCACAGTCTGAGGACGGGATGGAGACGGCAGCAGCTTGGACGACCACAGTCTGAGGACGGGATGGAGACGGCAGCAGCTTGGACGACCACAGTCTGAGGACGGGATGGGGACGGCAGCAGCTTGGACGACCACAGTCTGAGGACGGGATGGGGACGGCAGCAGCTTGGACGACCACAGTCTGAGGACGGGATGGAGACGGCAGCAGCTTGGACGACCACAGTCTGAGGACGGGATGGGGACGGCAGCAGCTTGGACGACCACAGTCTGAGGACGGGATGGGGACGGCAGCAGCTTGGACGACCACAGTCTGAGGACGGGATAGGGACGGCAGCAGCTTGGACGATCACAGCCTGAGGACGGGACGGGGACGGCAGCAGCTTGGACGACCACAGCCTGAGGTAGGGATGGGGACGACTGCAATTGGACGAGCACAGCCTGAGGATTGGATGGAATCCAATCAGCTCGACACAGTACAGTGTATACTAATCAACCTTGAAATCCCGATTTGTTGCAGCACAGAGTAATCCTATTGACCGATCTCATTGATATCATTCATTAAGCTTCAGTGTTCAGCATAATCTATGTCACATCCAGCTCACTTATCAAGATTCCGCATTCCGCAAGATTAAATACTAAAAATAAGGAAGCCATTTTTGCGAGCATTCCCTAATCGGCTTGTACTGTAAAGCTTTAGTAATTAGTCAGGAATCGTCAAGCATCTAAGCGGCTTTTACGAATTCTATACATCTATTTTTGATCACTGCGGCTTTGCTTGCAATAATTAAACAGTTTATGAGCTTCTAATCTTCACAAGGTAAGATGATTAATGCTATAAACAATCTTGTAATGCATCGGAACTCATATAAAGTTATTTGAAAATGATTCGCCGTGATTGAGGAAAGATGTTCAGGTTTTGTAAATACTTGATAAATCTTGGGGCCAGATTCACGAAAGCACTTACGCAAGTGTAAATCTTTCCTCAATCTTTGACGGCTTTGGTTACATTTATTAAACAGTTTACGAGCATGAAAACTTCCCATTCATCTGTTGTTATTGTTATAAACAGTTTCCTGGTGCTTCGGAGCTCATTAACTGTTTAATAATTGGAAACAAAGCCGTCAAAGTTTGAGAAAAGATGTACAGGTTCGTAGGTGTTTGCGTAAGTGCTTTCGTGAATCTGGCCCCTGGTCCCGACATTGAGCCAGATGTACCTGTGTAGATGCCGGTGGCTCAGGACGAAGTATTTACGTTTAGAGTACAGTTGTAGCCTCAGCCACCCATTGTATCCACGAGAACAAAAGCTTCGTGGCAGGTTTTACTGTGAGTGGTGGTACACGGCCAGGCGGTAACTATTCTGGTGGCACTCCCCCTGTCTGAGCTCTTCTTTTTGCTGCTAACATTCACTTACCAGCGTCGGCCATTAATGTTCTTTGTTGGTACATCAGAGGATTCCCTTCTTGCAGGGCGGCGTTCGATCCCTGACGGTCAGGGTGGTAGTGCACTATTCCTTCCCTCCGTCGTCAGGGTTGAAGGAGTTTTGCCTATCCAGGAGCGTACGTCTGTTAGTATGTCATCTAACCTTTTGAAGCAGACGCCATTTAGTCCGAGGAAGAAGGGAAGGGAACTGTCATGGGGAAAGAGCCAAGCCCTTACGATTATGTAGCACTTGGAATGGGTCAGGATACGGATTTGGGATGGGACGGGGGGGGGGGGGAAGGAATGGTGCCCAACCACTTGGATGGTCGGGGATTGAGCGTCGACCTGCATAAAGAGATACCGTCGCTCTAACGTCTATCTCCGAGCAAGAGTCTTTCAAACGTGGGTTGGACATATATTTAAGTGGGATTGGGTGGTTATAAATAGGAGCTGCCTCGCATGGACCAACAGGCCTTCTGCTTTTACCTTTATTCGTATGTTCTTATGTCCCTATGTAACAGTCCGACGTTACGGTATTTGTTATTTACCTAAAACGCCGAAATTTTAACGTTGTGGTTAACAGAGTATAAATTGCAGTGTGTTAAGTGAGAGGACAGGGTTTTCGCCCACACTTTTTAATTAAACATATCTGTAAATCCACAAGTGAACATAACTGAGATAAAAGACATTTCTTTCTGTGAAACACATCACCAGAGAAACAAACAGTGTTGCTTTTAGCCAACAATAACAGTACTCATCTAGTTGTGCTTGCGGAGGTTGAACTCTGGCTCTTTGGTCCCGCCTCTCACTTTTCAATCAACTGGTGTACAGATTCCTGAGCCTACTGGGCTCTGTCACATCTACATATGAAACTGTTTATGGAGTCAGCCTCCACCACATCACTGCCTAATGCATTCCCAATGCTCTCTGAGATGGACAATGGTCTACGTTATATGCTTACAACTGAAGGACTCTGGTAAATAACCAGGCGGGGTAGAAATGGTTAGGCCATACATGTATGGCTACATCTCCAACGACATCATCTAACAATATGTATAAGCCATGCATGTATGGCTACATCTCCGATGATGTCTCGGATAGTATGTATAACATAGGACGTCGCTTATAAAAGGAGAAAGCAATGGAGTAAATTAAAAAAAAAATAGTTTAGAGGGAGCATTACTAAGCAAAGACTGGTGGGTTCTCCAGCTGGCAGATACCATCGTGCATGTTAGGTCTAACCCACATTCTCTGCCCAAGAGAGAATTTGTACCTTACAAAACATGTCCAGAAGGGCGATGATGAGGTAGAGGGTAGTGGCGCTGCTCTAGGCGCCTTATGGTTTAAGAGCCTCAGTGTCATTTAACAGCAAAAGTAGTATCTGCCAGAGCAGTGTGGCGCAATATTGATTCTCATGGTCTAGGGGCATAAGGACGGTGTCTCTTCGAGTGGTGACATTGAGGGTTAGGTGCCCAGTGCAGGTAGTTGGGGCAGCAGGTAAGAGGCGCGTAACCCACAGCCCGGAGGCCCACACGGTGAAGTTTGAGGGTAATGGTGGGCGGGAGAGGCAGGCGCCGCGCCCCACACTGCCGCGCCGACTTCCCTCACTTCACTTATATATTTCCTCTAGCGATCACCGCGCCTGAGCCGATTATGTGCCTCTGTAACCCTTTCCACCACGGGATGGGTATGGGGTGCAAAATAAAGATAGAGATGGGAGGCGCTTGTGGAAACGATTTTAGGACATTTCGCTTTGTGTGTGTTATAACTCATCAATATTTTCGCTTGTTAGGTCACAGCAACGGCCTGGATTGGTTAGGCCTACTGGCTAAGCTCTGACGCTCCTGGTTACATAAAATCAGAAGGAAAAGAATTATAAAGGGGAAAAAGCTTAGCCTGAACGACTTCTTAACTGTTGGAAGAGATGTGAGGAAAGGGATCTGGGAAAGGCCGGAGGGAAGGAACGGCGGATACCCACTTGTACCATTAGGGCTCGAACGCCGACCGGTGAGAAGGGAAACCGTCAAGCAGTACCGAGCAGGATAATTGGCTAAAAGAACGGGCTAAATTTAATTTAAATTAATTTTGCCCAGAGGGACGAGTTTATTGGGCAGCGCCACTCATCCCGAGAGTGGACACTCCGCCGTAGCAGCATGTACAACACTCCCTAATAAGAAGAAAACCCGCCGGGATGCGCGTTCTGTGACTTGTACTCAGACATAACTGGCACTTTCTTAACTGTCTAGAGTGAACAGCTTCTCAAACAAAAAGATTAACATTTGTCAACCCTTAAATATTACGTTATCTTGAGGGTGCAAAATGGAGGGGAATCTTTTAAGAACAGTATCTATTTTTGACATATAGTATTTTCTTAACAGAAACATTGTAGGGTTAATATTTCAACACATATTTCTAATGACTCTTAGATGTTCACATTCTCTCAGGTAGTGGTCAAGGCGGTGTCTATCACTCTCACTACAGATTCTGCAACTCCACTGCTCAACTGTTGTTTCCATTCCGAATCTCCAGAGATATTTAAATCTAAGTCGGATTCTTTCTATTATTGATTCTCTCCCACGGTCAACTCCTCTTCGTCCATGATGATTGGGATTGCCAGCTGCAATAATATTGTACCATCTTGCAGATTCACTGATTTGTACTTCTATCCTCCTTTCCTCAGTTACCTTGTCGCGGTGATATTGCCTGATGAAGCCTCTAATTTGAAGAGGTGTCTTGGGTATGAAGTATTCAATATGGTTTCTTTCGGGGCCTTCAGCAGCTAGCACATCTGCTCGTTCATTTCTATACATTTTATCATGGGGAGGGGATCCACAGATATTTGACGACTCTTCCCTGGTTGGTTAATACTCTCACAGCTAACTTGATCTGAGCGACTATCGCAAGATTTTCTGCGCGATTTTTATTAAGTATTGGTAGTGCACCGTTAGTGTTTCTTTCAAGGAATCATAATGCAAAAACAATGGCAGTTAGCTCTGCTTGCGTTGAAGAGACATAGTACTCAATAAAAGTTTTTTCTTCATTTTCGCGTTGAATTTTTCCCAATAACAGTGTATGCTGTACCAGCCCTGCCATTGACAGGATTGCATGACCCATCAGTGTAGAGTTGATCAAATTCATTTCCGGCTTCTTTATTAATTTCCTCAAGATACGTGTGCCTCATTTCTTGTGGTATCACGTTGAAGTTTTTCTTCATTGATAATAATCCTGAATGGGTCATCCTTCCAGAAAGGTAACCTATCTACAGGCATAAGCTCACAGGCTTGTTGAAGCAGGTGAAGTTCTTAGAGTTAGCAGACTGACCTGTGATGCCATTTTTTGCTTCTCCCTGTTTCCTCCTGTACGAATAACAGAACTCAGTTTTTTCATGGCAATATCATTGTAATGGAAATCTTTGGCTATCCTAATTGCAAGCCTAGTATTCAGTTCCTTAATTCTACTTTTAACACTGGGGAGGGACAACTCCTCTCGTAGATTAGATGTTTTGGCAGTTCTTGGGACTCCAAAGGATGATTTGCATGGATTTATTCTGTATACTTTCAAGTCTTTCCATATCGCTTTGGAAGTTGGTACATAAAACTGGTGTGGCATAATCTATGACGAAGCGCACATAGAGTGTACATCATTTTAAGCAGAGCAATAGTGGCTCCATGCACATTTCAGGTCATAGCTTATAGTGCCCAGAGTCGACTTTTACACGTTCCTATGAGCTGGTTGAGCTCCTCTTTCTTCCCCTTGTTAGAGCCGACAGTGACGCCAAGATACTGATACTGCTCAGCCCATTTAAGTGTTTCATCATTAACTTGTAGTTCTTCATTTTCTTTCCTCTTTTGATGAGAGTATGCTTTCGCCGTCTTGTTTGTGGAGAGAGTAAAACCGAGTTCAACACATATCCTTCCAAGGTGGGAGCTTGTATTAGGACATCATCAACATATCCCACTGGTTGTGTTCCTTCTGGAAATTCAATATTTGCAAAGGCGTTCATAAGTATGTAGAATAGTATGGAGTTTTAGACCCCTCCTTGGAGGGTCCCATGTTCCATATTCATTGTTCTCGAGACTGCTCCGTTGAAGCTGACCTTGGCTTTCCTCCCTGTGAGGTAGTCCTCAGTCCATTTCATGCGTCTCCCCTTGACACCAACGTATGCAAACTTGTCCAGGATCACAATTCCTTGTGCTTTGTCAAATGCTCCTTTGATGTTAACAAATACAGAGCATTACACTGTCCTTAGCCAAGTAATTAACTGTACGAACAAATCCACAAGGGGCCGTGACGAGGATTCGAACCTGCGTCCGAGAGCATCCTAATCGACTGAGCTACGACATGGTCAAAAGTAGTTGAAACCGAAGTTCTACTGAACTTACTGGATCCTGCAGCCTCTCCGAGGCACAAACCAGGGTTTTACACAACTCCCCCCCATGCACTCGAGCTATGTCAATAGGACATTCTCCCTTGTGGATTTCTTCATTTGATGCATCACGCAATTATGATTTCTGTTTGTAATTAACTCTACAATTTGTTGTGCTCCGTCCCTTAACAACTCCATTCACCCCCTCACCTAGTCTACCTATTGTATCTTGCATGTGCATGACATGAGACTAATAGGTATTTAATTGCCAGGGTCATTGGGCTTTGGTATGGGTACAATTATTGCGTGTTTCCATTGTGTGAGGAAACCCTACACTTAGGAATGATTTGTTAAACAGGTGGAGTAGTGCATTCCCCAGCCACCTCACACAGTGCACTGTGTATGTAGTAGGTGACGCCATCTTCACCAGGTGCAGTACTTTCAACCTTTTTCATAGCGCCCCTTTTCTTTCTGGGCTGTGATTGGTTGCCCATACTCGTCTTCACTGGACTGTTCTCTTGCTATCCTAATTTTTCTCTCATTATGTCACAGGGGATATTCCATTCTGATTTCTGCTGGGAGGGAGGGGGAGGATGCCGCATCACACCTCTTCTGGATTAGTTCCTCAGCCCTACCCCGGGGAGTTTTTGTGAGCTGCAGGCCGGGTTCTGCCCCACTTAGCTATCTGAATTTTTGCCCCCACTTGTCTTGCAGATGTTTCCATTCCAATGTAGCTAATGAAGTCAAGTTCTTGTCTTTCCCGCTCTTTAATCTTTTCTCTCCTGGCAACTTGACACATGGTTTTAAACAGCTCTTCGTTTCTTTCAGTGAGATGTCTCCGGTAATATTTACTCATGTCCATTACACATGCATTGAACATATTTATGCAATCGTTTTCACACCATTTTATTTTCTTGTTCTGTGGGTTACTTCGCCCAGTCGTACGACGCGGAACTCTGAGACAGCTCGCCCTAATTACCACCGTTGATATGAGCAAAAAGAAGAATAGAGACAAAAAAGAGAAAATGGTTACCACTAGGTCCAGAGACGAGGCTGCACTTCATAAACAAGATGAGTGACTGGTTCATGGAATACACTGATAAATTACCTGATGACCTTAATAACGGGCTAGCTTTTCTGCACATCACATTTGATGCGTTTATTGCCAGCTTCTACGAGGTAGGAGAGTGAGAGGGTGCAGAGTGAGAGGGGGGAGAGTGAGAGGGTGGAGAGTGAGAGGGTGGAGAGTGAGAGGGTGGAGAGTGAGAGGGTGCAGAGTGAGAGGGTGGAGAGTGAGAGGGTGCAGTGTGAGAGGGTGGAGAGTGAGAGGGTGCAGAGTGAGAGGGTGCAGAGTGAGAGGGTGGAGAGTGAGAGGGTGGACAGTGAGAGGGTGGACAGTGAGAGGGTGGACAGTGAGAGGGTGGACAGTGAGAGGGAGGACAGTGAGAGGGAGGACAGTGAGAGGGAGGACAGTGAGAGGGTAGACTGTGAGAGGGAGGACAGTGAGAGAGTGGACAGAGAAAGGGAAAGACTAGGTCACTAATTATTATTCCAGTTTAAGACCTGTCATTACCCTGGTGATGGTGTGAGGGCCCTGATGCTCGCCTCACCGCCGGGACGCACCTGCGACAAGGCTGTCATGTGGCTAACTATAGAATTGCTTTATTGTTCAACACGATATTTGTGGTTTGTCTTACGTGTAAATATTACCATTTAAAATGATAAACATTCATTTTATGATTTAAAAAAAAGACAGATTTTCACGATACTTTGCAGTGATATAAATGAAACCCAAACATTTTGAGAGGCCCTGAATAATCTATATAGATTAGCCTTTAGAATTAAAAATATTTTGCATATCAGCCAATGTTATCTTTCATTTATATGGAATATAAATTTTAAAATATGTTACTGTCTCTTGACGTCCTGGAATGTGGTGGAAAACAGTTGATATAACGATATAGTATATTTGCAGAGCAAATTAGGCAAGAATATGTTGTGTAATGAATACAATCATATTAACAATTATAATGAAGCCTCCAATGTGCATCAATTCCTCATTAAGATAGCTGTGTATATCCTCTTAATACATAAATCATTAAGAAATCTGTATATCCCTCTTAATGCACACGAATGTGAATATTTAATTGACGAGCTGAGCAGAGAATTAAACCTGACTGCTGAATTATATTGTGGTGAAGGAACTTGATGAAAAGTTAGAGACAACAGCTGCCACACTGTTTGGTGAACTTTTGGGCTCTCAGTTGCGGGAGGGTGATTAAGGCCTCCACAATTCCTAACTGATCAACCAGTAGTTATGCTGTAATCCTGAACAAAGTGGAGGTATTATCAATTATATGGTTTGGAGTTTGGAGAGTCGACGCCTCACTCTCCAAAATTATAATGTTACATTATTAAACTGAGAGGATAACATTGACGGGAAACTGATTGCTTCTCCATTTTGTTGTGCTTAGAATAATAATGAACATACGAACATGCTTCTAATTTATATTTAATTTGAACGTTATACTTTCACGTAAACAACAAGTGTTTATGGCAAACGCCAGCTATTCTACAGCTAATTTAAAAGTTAGCAGAGCTCAACTGTATACCAGTTGATTGAAGGTAGAAAGGCGGGACCAAAGAGCCAAAGCTCCATCCCTCCTTGCAAAATCATTTGAGTACAAGTGAACACACGCATGTCCAGGAGATGAACACACGCATGTCCAGGAGATGAACACACGCATGACCAAGAGAGGAACACACGCATGACCAAGAGAGGAACACACACACGTGTCCAAAACTAAAAACTTGTGTCAAAGACGGGAGAAAGAAGTGCACCGTATCGGAAATTAATGGAGAAAGAAAAATGTAGAAAAAATCACAGGGTGAGAGAAGGTAGAGAGGTGGAAAGGAGTAGTGAGGAAGAGTGGTCAAGGAAAAGGGAAAGTTTAGAATGAGAGAGAAAGAATGAGAAAAAAGGAGAAAAGTGTTAGAATAGTAGAAGTAGAAAGTGAGAGTAGAAAGTAGAAGAGTTGAAAATACTGCCACTAACCATTCAAGTTTTAATTATAAGACAAGGAATGGAATTTCTCTGCACAACAATATTATCTAATATTATCACGAATCAACAATGAGCATATAATCGTTTAACCAAGAATCTTTGCCATAATCTTAAGCCAGTGAACTTCAGAGTGCTCTGTACTCTAGGTTTCACTATCTCATAGAAAATCAAAGATCAAGGGATCAGTATTAAAGACAATTTAAATAGTATGTTAATCAATTATATATTTACTATTATATCTTCGCTTTATTGGGTATCATAATTCAACCTTATCATTGATGTTCAAATGTCAACAATAATACACAATCTGAGTCACCACACCAGAAACTGAGAGCAACTACGGCTGACTACTCCAGAAAATCACACAATACATAAGTTGGAAAACACAATATATGACAATCTTACAATTCACTCACCAAAGTCTCTGAGACTAAGTGTTCTAGAGAGGAGAATAGAGGGGGATAGGGGGCACGGCTGACAGAGTCCCCACTGGGGACTGTCAGTCGTACCCAGTCTTTGCTGTTCGAAGTCTGGCCAGGGTCAAGGCCAGTTTGGCTGTTGGAACCTCTTTCTTGAAAAGCAATCTAGCAATCTCCGAATGTACTCGTTAGAAAGATGACGGGAGAGATATCAAATAATATACACGTGGAAAATACTGGAGGGCCAGGTCCCAAATCTGCAGAGTAAAATAACAACATACTGGGGGTGAACGATATGGAAGAAAATACAGAATAGAACCAGCGAAGAGCAGGGGTGCCATAGGTACAATTAGAGAGAACCGTATAAACATCAGAGGATGGACCTCACGATACCACCGGTACGGTCCTTTAACTAATTGAGGTTTTGCACTTAGGTAGTTACACACAAACACAGGTAATAATCACAAACACAGGCAATAACACACAATCACAGGTAATTACACACAACCACTTAAACACGGGCACACCAAGACACACATCCAAGAATAAACTCGACTCAACAACGGGCCAGTTGACCAGCAACACGCAGTATTTCTTGGCAATGATGAGATAAAGAATGGGAAGATGACATTAGAATTTTATCAAGGTCATTCAGGATGCGGGTGAATAAAGAAGAGAAAACCTGTTAGGGCACCAATTAGTAGGGATAAAACAGAACCCCAAACAACAAGGATAAAACAGAGCACCAACCAGCAGGGATAAAACAGAGCACCAACCATCAGAGATAAAACAGAACACCAACCAGCATGAATAAAACAGAGCACCAACCATCAGAGATCAAACAGAACACCAACCAGCATGAATATAACAGAGCACCAACCAGCATAAATAAAACAGAGCACCAGCCAGCAGGAATAAAACAGAACACCAACCAGCTGGGATAAAACAGAACACCAACCAGCAGGGATAAAACAGAACACCAACCAGCAGGAATAAAACAGAACACCAACCAGCATGAATAAAACAGAACACCAACCAGCAGGGATAAAACAGAGCACCAACCAGTGAAGGTAACACAGTATGTGGGCCACAGACACAAATCCGCTTATATTACATATCTTTTGTCATCTAACAAGGAAATGAACACATTTTTCATATTTAGTTCATGATAATTACCGTTCTCATTGCATCCAGGAAAAAACACTAATGCATGCAAGTTTAATGAGCATGTGGGTTGTGTTTCAGTGTTCCACCCGTAAAATTATGTCACGTTGCTTTCTCGTGGCTTTACTTGGGGCGGACGGTAGAGAAACGTTCTGGCATCATGCAGGTCGGTGTTAAATACCCGACCGTCCAAGTGGTTGGGCACCATTCCTTCCGCCCCTCCCGTCCCATCCCTAATCCTGACCCCTTCCAAGGTGCTATATATCGTTGGTGCTATATATCAATTGTTGTTCTACTGTGGTCCTACCTGTCCTACTGTGGTCCTCACTGTCCTACTAGGGTTCACACTGTCCTACTGTGGTCCTTACTGTTTTACTGTGGTCCTTACTGTTTTACTGTGGTCCTCACTGTCCTATTGTGTTCCTCACTGTTCTACTGTGGTCCTGTTACGAACCCAAGTCCACCGTCGGAACACGGAGCAGTGACGCCAACGCCATCTGTGAGTCCGCTCCCGAAAACCCCAAAACATGGACAACGCCATCTAGTGATGACGGGAATATACCGGCAATAGGCGCTGGATTCCTGTCCTAGTCGGCTCGTGAGGTAACTGTGCTGACCTCTGGTGAGGTGACGCTTAGAAAAGCAGCGCCATCTATTGAGCGACAGGGTGTACGTTTATGTAAGCCAGTAAGTAACATGTCCAAGTGGTCCCATTGTACTGATGACGTGTATGTATTCACAGAGTCAACATAGAGCGGCTGTGATGTACGAAAATTCAGTCTACCCGAGGCAGCCAAGGTCTCTACACCAGTTTGCTTCACAGAAGCAGTGACCCGCCGCCGGACGAGAACTGTAGAGTGTTCAACTGTTTGCCTGAAGAGTGGCAGTGACGGGATTCGTCGTACCCATGGCTGGCTGGTGGAAGAGACAGCCGACTGTGGTGCCGAAAGAGGAGAGTAACCAGCGAGTTACGCGAAGCTCCTGCTTAGGGCTCGCAACCCTAGTATTCGCTCGTGAAGCGGCCTAACAGCGTGAGGCTGATTGGTACCTGCCAGCAACAGGCTGGACTGAGGGCGTGGGCCTTCACGACGAGGCACCAAGTGGAATTGTGATTTGGCTGGCCCGTGGCCAGGGTAGACTCATTGTTGTTTCCTGGTACCTGCTGAGATTAGGGCAACGGATAAGGAAACCCGGTACAAGACTGCACGGAGTGAGCTTTGCCAAGTGTTCAGTGTCTTCAGAGAGAGACGATGATGTACATAGTGTAGTAATATTTCCAGTTAAGATTTTTATATACATATTGTGATGGGAAGAATAGTTATATATGGTTAAAGTGACGAACTTGTGTATTTAATATACCTCCCCCTTTTTATTTTTTGCATTACCGAGCTCGCCTCTTGAAAGCTACTACTAGCTTGGGGCCGGATACCATTACTTTCATACCACAAGAAAAGAACCCGGTTGCGTCCCATTGTGGCCGTAACAGGTCCTCACTGTCCTACTGTGGTCCTCGCTGTCCTACTGTGGTCCTCGCTGTCCTACTGTGGTCCTCGCTGTCCTACTGTGGTCCTTGCTGTCCTACTGTGGTCCTCGCTGTCCTACTGTGGTCCTCGCTGTCCTACTGTGGTCCTCGCAGTCCTACTGTGGTCCTCGCAGTCCTACTGTGGTCCTCGCTGTCCTACTGTGGTCCTCGCTGTCCTACTGTGGTCCTCGCTGTCCTACTGTGGTCCTCCCGATCCTACTGTGGTCCTCACTGTCCTACTGTGGTCCTCACTGTCCAACTGTGGTCCTCACTGTCCAACTGTGGTCCTCTCTGTCCTTGGCCACCCACCGGGCGGTGTTCTGCATCTTCCTAGCTTCCTTTCTGCTGTTGGCATTAACATAGACTCAACATGAAAGTGTTTTCTAAAGTCATCTCCTGATTGATGTGGCCAGAACTCAAGGTTTCAAAATCATTAACATTTACTCAGAGCCTTTGAAGGTCTTGATGCTTAACTTTTCCTATTCTGCTCTCAAACAAGATAAAGTTAGTCACTGGCATCTAGTTCCTTTACCGTTCTTTTAACTATTTGTCAATGTTTTTCTATTCCCTTTCATCCTGCTTTTGGATGACTTACTTGCATCTTTAAGCATTTGTAGGATGATAAGAAAATCAGCAATTGTAACTCTATTTCATATGGCATTCTTTCGTTAACACTAAAAATTTTCAAATAATAAAAAGAAGGATTTTGGAAGGACTCTGAAACTCTTGATGCAATGAACAAACGAACAGCTACTGAGAAGAGGTCGGGGATCAAACGCGCAACATCGTTTGGTGGAGGAATAATGTCTCTGGACCCAAGTTTGCGTCAGATCTCCTCCTTTCATGACGATGCATTCACTAATGTCAACTGTCGTCATCAATGGCCGTCACTCGTGCTCTGAAACTCCATCTCAGGTTCGAGCTGACAGACTGTCCTGGTTCGTAATATAATGAGCCCTTTGAGTTACGTGGGATGTTATCTGATGTTATCCCAGACAGTGATTACTATCAGAGTTTAATTTGTATATCTCAAGATGGAAGTTCTTGGAAAATAAGATATTTGAAATGTTAATATAATTTACCATAACAAATGGCACTACTTAACTTTTCTAAAGCATAATTTTGTCTTGGGATTTTAAATAAATTGTAAATGTTCTTGTAAATTTGCTAAGTAAAAGCATTTAATTTGTCGTAGTATGCGTATTATTCAGATGAAATGGAGTTTAGATTAATTAAGTTAGGAAGACCAAACCACAAACCAGAAGATAAAGAAACGACATTTCGATCCGTCCTGGACCATTATCAAGTCAGATGTTATGACTTGATAATTAATAGTCCAAGATGGACCGAAACATCGTCGTTACTTCCACTTCTTGTGTGTTTTTGTTTCATCATTTCTTCAGCCACGTTATTGTGACTCATCGTCTCCCTAATTACAAGTGTTTCTGGTCGTGTTAAGGAGCTAAGCGACGGACAAAATGTGAGTTTCATTCTTAACTTGTATTGTATCAATGATCCAACACACTACAGAAGCCTCAACCAACACCAGAACCAAATGAATAGTTTTAAGGTCATATTCGACAAATGAATGTGTTACAACATAGTTCACAATGTTTTTTTTTTTTTAATTTGTCACATTAATCATGACAGAATTTGGCTTCCCTTAATGATAATATAATTAAATAGGAGTTATGAATCCCCTGCTTACTTTCGATTTCAAGGCAAATTAGTTTTTAACCCAATTAAAAGGTCAACCTCTTGCTTTCTTCAACTTACAATTGGTCCATACATAAGTTATATATATATATACACACACATATATATATATATATATATATATATATATATATATATATATATATATATATATATATATATATATATATATATATATATATATATATATATATATATATATATATTTTATTAAATATGACCGAAAAAGTAAGATTAATAATTCTAACACGAATTTTCTCAATCTTTCGTACATTATGCTTCACTGTTGGAGGTAAATCAAAAATCACTTCTCCAAAATTCATTTTTATTTCTAGTCTGACGCGACACGGGCGCGTTTCGTAAAACTTATTACATTTTCAAAGACTTCACAAATACACAACTGATTAGAACTTGCGTTTCCCTGATTTTATATCTACATTTGAGTGAGGTGGGAAGGGTGATGTGGCATTACATTTGAGTAAGGTGGGAAGGATGATGTGGCATTAGAGGATATTAATAGGGTATTAAAAGTATCAACACAAGACAGAACACGAAACAATGGATATTGAATAGAAGTGTTTGTAGAAAGCCTATTGGTCCATATTTCTTGATGCTTCTATATTGGAGCGGAGTCTTGAGGTGGGTAGAATATAGTTGTGCAATAATTGGCTGTTGATTGCTGGTGTTGACTTCTTGATGTGTAGTGCCTCGCAAACGTCTAGCCGCCTGCTATCGCTGTATCTATCGATGATTTCTGTGTTGTTTACTAGGATTTCTCTGGCGATGGTTTGGTTATGGGAAGAGACTCTTCCCATAACCAAACCATCGCCAGAGAAATCCTAGTAAACAACACAGAAATCATCGATAGATACAGCGATAGCAGGCGGCTAGACGTTTGCGAGGCACTACACATCAAGAAGTCAACACCAGCAATCAACAGCCAATTATTGCACAACTATATTCTACCCACCTCAAGACTCCGCTCCAATATAGAAGCATCAAGAAATATGGACCAATAGGCTTTCTACAAACACTTCTATTCAATATCCATTGTTTCGTGTTCTGTCTTGT
Organism: Procambarus clarkii; assembly: GCF_040958095.1. Taxonomy (NCBI): domain Eukaryota; kingdom Metazoa; phylum Arthropoda; class Malacostraca; order Decapoda; family Cambaridae; genus Procambarus; species Procambarus clarkii. The sequence continues at coordinate 17,458,842 of NC_091210.1, read as the reverse complement.
GTTGATACTTTTAATACCCTATTAATATCCTCTAATGCCACATCATCCTTCCCACCTTACTCAAATGTAATGCCACATCACCCTTCCCACCTCACTCAAATGTAGATATAAAATCAGGGAAACGCAAGTTCTAATCAGTTGTGTATTTGTGAAGTCTTTGAAAATGTAATAAGTTTTACGAAACGCGCCCGTGTCGCGTCAGACTAGAAATAAAAATGAATTTTGGAGAAGTGATTTTTGATTTACCTCCAACAGTGAAGCATAATGTACGAAAGATTGAGAAAATTCGTGTTAGAATTATTAATCTTACTTTTTCGGTCATATTTAATAAAATATGCCTATAGGAAAGACTGCTACCAAAATATACTAATATATATATATATATATATATATATATATATATATATATATATATATATATAAACTTGGCTTATTAGGCAAATCGGGCCTTGCATAGTAGGCTGAGAAGTGCGTTCTGGCTACTAGGTACGACATATATATATATATATATATATTGTACCTAGTAGCCAGAACGTCTTACTTGGCTTACTATACAAGGCCCGATTTGCTTAATAAGTCAAGTTCTCCTGAATTTATATATTTTTCCAATTTTTTTCTTATAAAATGAAAAATCTGTCCATTTCATTATGTATAAGTTAATTTGTTTAAATTTGAGTTAAAATTAACGTAGATATATGACCGAACCTAACCAACCCTACCTAACCTAACCTAATCTAACCTATCTTAACCTAACCTAAACTAACACAACTAAGTCAATAATTTATGTTCTTAATATATTAATAATAATATTATTATTAATAATAATTCAAATAAACTAATTGGAAACAATTTATTGAAAATAAAGAAAATCACTCGGCCTATTAGGCAAATCGGGCCTTGCATAGAAGACCGCTAAGTGCGTTCTGGCTATGTATATACATACATATATATGTATATATATATATATATATATATATATATATATATATATATATATATATATATATATATATATATATATATATATATATATATATATATATATATATATATATATATATATATATATATTTGGGGTGGTTCAAATAGCCTCGGCTATCACCTCATTTTGTCCGGTTGTGATGGTCAAGTGGATTAAGGCGTCTTGTACATACCAGTTGCGTTGCTCCTGGGAGTATGGGTTCGAGTCACTTCTGGGGTGTGAGTTTTCAGTTGCATATTGTCCTGGGGACCATTCAGGCTTGTTCGCATATATATATATATATATATATATATATATATATATATATATATATATATATATATATATATATATATATATATATATATATATATATATATATATATCTTTCTATTTGTCTCTGTATCTTTTTCTCTCTCTCTCTTTCTCTCACTCCTCTCTCACTTCCAGGTCCTGAAAACCACCTGCCTGTTTAAGCATCAATATCAAGGAATTACTCCCTTCGGATGCAAATTTTATCGATGCAATTCTTGCGATATTTCCGCGTGTCATGGGATTACGATAGCCAGGGAGCTGTCATTACGACCGGACCCTCACAACCTACTGTTGGTCCCGGTTGTGGATAATGCATACACCGTTACCCCAGCATTGTCTTCTTTACATACACCTCTGACCCATTTCTGAAAATGCCGTTGTAAATTCGAGCTATTTCTGGGGGTTTGTCATCACGAATCTTGTCGTTATACGTCGTGTAGCTGTGTCGTTGTGTTAGTGTGACGTTGAGGGGCTGTGTCGTTGTGTTAGTGTGAAAGCGTGTGGCTATGTCGTTGCGAAAGTGTGACGTCGTGGGGCTGTGTCGTTGTGTTAGTGTGACGTCGTGGGGCTGTGTCGTTGTGTTAGTGTGACGTCGTGTAGCTGTGTCGTTGTGATGGTGTGACGTCGTGTGGCTGTGTCGTTGTGTTGGTGTGACGTCGTGTGGCTGTGTCGTTGTGTTAGTGTGACGTCGTGTAGCTGTGTCGTTGTGTTAGTGTGACGTCGTGGGGCTGTGTCGTTGTGTTAGTGTGACGTCACGTAACGATAACGTCGCGTTTAACTAAAGTAGGTTTTGTGTTACTAAGGAATAAACAAGTCTTGGAGACATTTGTAGTGCAAAAGTTAACAAACTGTAATACTGGGATTATACTAAGCTGATTTGAGCGGGTTGAATGAGTGAATGATAACTGAATGCTGAATACGGTATTCGTGAAAATTTATGGGTGAGTAGACGAGAGCAAGACCAGGTGAGATGGGTGAACACAATGAATGAGTGAGTGTGAGGGACAGAGATTAGTTATCGCTCCGCTCCTTTGCCAGGTAAGTTCACTACGGGCTCACCATAGCCCGTGCTACTTGCAACATTTCGTTCCGAGTAGCTGAATCTATAACACCAACAACATGTGTGAGACAGCAGTGTGGACGACCTGCGGAATATGGTGATGAACAAGGGTGAACAAAGTAGTTTATAAGAAAACAAAGGCATTTACATATCTCCTATATAACACCTAGTCTTGTTAAGGATGGAGTAAAAAAAGTGACTGAAATCAATTCATTGTTTCACTGTATTAACATTGTTTATATATATTTAAAAGTCAGCAAATTGATATTTTGTTGATACGACGCTGAATTTAATGGAGATCGGAAGATGTTTCCGGCATTCATTGAATAGTTTCATGGATTTTCTCTATTGGGATTTTTTCATCATTCTTGTGTGTAGAACAATCATCCGTCCTCTCAGATCATATTGTACCCGCTTCCCCCCCCCCGTCCTAAATCCTTATCCTGATCCATTCTAAGTGCTATATAGGCGTAATGGCGTGGCGCTTTCGTCTGGTCATTCCCTCCCTCTTGAGGGTTGCTGCCTGTACTTCCTAATAAGACAAAAAGAAAATTATGTTGGACGAGGATCTTGAAATTCTGATTATTTGTTCGTACTTTTAATCAATTGGCAATACTATATACGATCGACTATAGTCTGGTGGGTGAGGGGCGACTATAGTCTGGTGGGTGAGGCGTGACTATATTCTGGTAGATGAGGCGCGACTATAGTCTGGTAGGTGAGGCGTGACTATAGTCTGGTAGGTGAGGTGTGACTATAGTCTGGTAGATGAGGCGCGACTATAGTCTGGTGGGTGAGGCGTGACTATAGTCTGGTAGGTGAGGTGTGACTATAGTCTGGTAGGTGAGGCGTTACTATAGTCTGGTAGGTGAGGTGTGACTATAGTCTGGTAGGTGAGGCGTTAATATAGCCTGGTAGGTGAGGTGTGATATAGTCTGGTAGATGAGGCGCGACTATAGTCTTGTAGGTGAGGCGTGACTATAGTCTGGTAGGTGAGGCATGACTATAATCTGAAGGTGAGGCGTGAGTATAATTTGGTAGGTGAGGAGCGACTAGTCTGGTAGGTGAGGCGCGACTATAGTCTGGTAGGTGAGGAGCGACTATAGTCTGGTAGGTGAGGAGCAACTATAGTCTGATAGGTGAGGCGTTACTATAGTCTGGTAGGTGAGGCGTGACTATAGTCTGGTAGGTGAGGCGTGACTATAGTCTAGTAGGTGAGGCGCGACTATAGTCTGGTAGGTGAGGCGTGACTATAATCTGGTAGGTGAGGCGCGACTATAGTCTGGTAGGTGAGGCGTGACTATTATCTGGTAGGTGAGGCGTGACTATAGTCTGGTAGATGAGGAGCGACTATAGTCTGGTAGGTGTGGCGCGACTATAGCCTGGTAGGTGAGGAGCGACTATAGTCTGGTAGGTGAGGCGTGACTATAGTCTGGTAGATGAGGAGCGACTATAGTCTGGTAGGTGTGGCGCGACTATAGCCTGGTAGGTGAGGAGCGACTATAGTCTGGTAGGTGAGGCGTGACTATAGTCTGGTAGGTGAGGCATAACTATAATCTGAAGGTGAGGCGTGAGCATAATTTGGTAGGTGAGGCGAGACTATAATCTGGGAGGTGTGGAGTGACTATAATCTGGGAGGTGTGGAGTGACTATAATATGCAAACCTGCTTCAGAGCCATATTAATCCATCTCATTTCCCTTCCGTGGATCCAATGTGTCACTCAAATCCGTCCCCTAAATTCCTTCTTGATCGACAGTTAAACGTCGAATTATTATTATTTTTTTATTATTATTAATTTTTATTATTGTTATTATTACACAAAGAAATAATATTAACGCGATGTGTCATTGAACAAAATAAGTTGGAGCCATCAGGAGGATTCGAACCTATTCTCTGGGTGCTCCCAGCAACCACCTTAGACCACTTCATTACACGATAAAAGCATTGAATCTTATTAACTGAATCCTCTCTCTTTCTCTCTCTCTCTCTCTCTGTCTGTCTGTCTCTCTCTCTCTCTCTCTCTCTCTTTCTGTGTGTGTGTGTACTCACCAAATTATGCTAGCGGGGGTTGAGCTTTGGCTCAACTGTCACAACTCAACTCCACCTCTCAACTGTCAATCAACTGGTGTACAGATTCCTGAGCCTACTGGGCTCACACAGGTGAGCCCAGTATGTGTGTGTGTGAGAATAATTTTCTTTGGGTATAAATGGAAGCTGCTTTGCATGGGATAAAAAGACCTTCTGAAGACTCGTTTCCACATGTTTTTATGTTCCTATACATGTAAATCACTCCAACGTTTCATAAAACCTCCCGATCGTCGTTCCTGTTTTGAACTCGCTTTGAGATGTACTCTTTTGACTGCCTGTATGGGCAAGTTAAAATTGAATCTTGAATCGAAATTGAATCTTTTCTTGAATCCTCTACATGATATAATAGTAACCATGCATCTAGCCTTGAATTTTTTAATTTGATGTAAATTTACAAGCGAACAGACTGATATGTTTCGCATAAATTGCTGTTGATAGCTTTTGGTTTCCAGTTGTTGGAGACATGAAGCCTACTTAGCTCATCATGACAGCCCCTCCTCCTTCTCCATGGCCAACGAATAACCTTCCCCAGGATGCAATACATAATATGCCTAACTCCCTGGTATCTTTTTACAAAACAGTACAGTAGAGCCATATTTTATTTTCATGTAAGCAAAAATATTCAAAATTATTTCTGTGCAGAAATCAAACCAGGGGACCACTGTCTGTGTGAGGGTTTAAAGATGCTAATTTTACCAATTGTTCATGGAGCCACATTTACTGACCAGTGGCTATCAAAGTGATATATAGAGGCTCTAAAATCTTCCAGATCCTAATAGAAACCACCAGAGGACAACAGCAGATTGAAACTTTTTAATATGTTTTCGGCAAATTTTCACTATGCGAATCAGTTTGAACATCATTTACTTAGTAAATATTAAACTATTTTCTGTAGCAATTTTTTCTCATTAAGGAATTTCTGACAACAGTTCATGGTCCCATTTGTATTAAAAAAAAGTTCCTGAAAATATATCTAAAAGATATCCTCCAAAAATCACCTTACAATATATTCGGCTTATGAATAAATTGAAAATAAAGCTTTCGGTATCTCCCTGACTCATTAAGCTCCATCTTCATAACGCTTAAGGAGCTCTAATGAGGGATTTACCCTGATCTGAGTTTCGAAACTCTGCTCATCTGTAAATCTTAACAGAAGCTGATTTTAATTTCATCATTACAATGCATATGATAAACGGAAAAAATTACTCTCATAAGAAAAAGGATACAAAATAAAATGCACTTTGTTTACTTCACACGTGACTTATGGGGTGTTTACAAGGTTCTGAATGGTTATTGAGCTCTGCTCCTCCTGCTCCTTCTTCTCACCATAAGCATCTGTTAATACTATATCATCGGAGAATAATATTGGTGGGGTGGTCATAGCACTTGCGTGGCTCAACCCACGCAAGCACAACTAAGTGAGTACAACTAGGTGAGTACACACACGCACGCACGCACGCACGTACACACACACACACACACACACACACACACACACACACACACACACACACACACACACACACACACACACACATACACACACACACACACACAGGCGGGACCAAAGAGCCAAAGCTCAACCCCCGTAAGCACAAATAGGTGAGTATATACACACACACACACACACACAACTAGGTAAGTTCACACAGACAACCACACACACACTCACCACAAATGCAGTGTTTCCCCAGGACTACTATGTTGTGAGGAAAGAGAGAGAAGGAAGAGGAGGTGGTAGTGTAGCTCTACTGGTAAGAAAAGGCTGAGATTTGAGGAAATGGTTATTCAGGGCTGTGAAGGTTTTAGTGACTATACAACAGGTACAATAGCAACTGGAGGACAAAAAATTATAGTCGCAGTCGTATTTAACCCGCCACCAAATGACCGAAGAGCCAGACAGGAATATGATAGAAACAACATGGCCACCAATAACATTATAAAGAGAACAGCGTCTCTCGCTAGTAGGAATGGATCTGGACTACTAATCATGGGGGATTTCAACCACGGGAAGATTGAGTGGGAGAACAGAGACCCGCATGGGTGACCAGATACATGGGGAGCTAAGCTGCTCGACGCGGCAACAAGAAACTTTCTTAGCCAGCATATCAAGGGACCGACAAGAATGAGAGGGGAGGATGATCCAGCTATGCCTGAACAGATTTTAACCTTAATGAGGGGGATATAAGGGAGATTAAGATGGAAGCACCCTTAGGAATGAGTAATCACAGTGTATTGATCTTTGAGTACTTGATAGAGCTAGAACTTATCTCCCCCCAAAAAGAACTAGAAAACAAAAGACTGGCATACCGAAAGGGGAATTATGAGGGGATGAGAAGTTTCCTAAGGGATATACCTTGGGACACAGACCTCAGAGATAAGTCGGTACAAGACATGATGGACTATGTTACCCAAAAGTGTCAGGAAGCAGTAATCAGGTTTATCCCGGCCCATAGGGAAAAATCCGAGAAGCAAAAGAAGAATCCATGGTTTAATAGGGCATGAATGGAAGCAAAGGTACTAAGCAAAAGGGCGTGGAGGAACTTCCGAAATAACAGAACACCAGAAAGCAGAGAGAGATTCCAGAGAACCAGGACTAAGTGTGTCAAGGTGAGAAGAGAAGCAGAGAAAAATTATGAAAATGATATAGCAAGCAAAGCCAAGACCGATCCAAAGCTATTCTACAGTCACACCAGGAGGAAAACAAGAGTGAAAGAACAGGTAATGAAACATAGAACAGGCGAGGACAGATATACAGAGAATGACAAAGAGGTGTGTGAGGAACTCAACAAGAGGTTCCAAGAGGTCTTCACAATAGAACACGTTGAGGTCACTGCACTAGGAGAGGGGGCAGTAAACCAGGCAGTCTTGGAAGGGTTCGAAATTACGAGAGATGAGGTCAAGAGACACCTGTTGGATCTGGATATGAGAAAGGCTGTTGATCCAGACGGGATATCACCATGGGTATTGAAAGAGTGTGCAGAGGCACTCTGTTTCCCACTCTCCATAGTGTATAGTAGGTCACTGGAGATGGAAGACCTACCAGAAATATGGAAGGAGGCTAATGTGGTCCCAATATACAAAAAGGGTTTCAGGCAAGAGGCACTGAACTACAGGTCAGTGGCCTTAACTTGTATACCATGCAAAGTGATGGAGAAGATCATGAGAAAAAATCTAGTAACACATCTTGAGAGAAGGGACTTCGTGACAAATCGCCAACATGGGTTCATGGAGGGTAAATCTTGCATTACTGGTTTAATAGAATTCTAGGATCAGGTGACAAAGATTAAGCAAGAAAGAGAAGGCTGGGCAGACTGCATTTTTTTGGACTATCGGAAAGCCTTTGATACAGTCCCCCCATAAGAGGCTGGTAAATAAGCTGGAGAGACAGGCAAGAGTAACTGGTAAAGTGCTCCAGTGGATAAGGGAGTACCTAAGCAACAGGAAGCATAGAGTTACAGTGAAGGGTGAGACCTCAGATTGGCGTGAAGCCACCAGTGGAGTCCCACAGGGCTCTGTACTTGGTCCTATCCTGCTTCTGATATACGTGAACAATCTCTCAGATGGTATAGACTCATTCCTCTCAATGATTGCTGACGAAGCCAAAATTGTGAGAAGGATTAAGATAGCGGAGGACTGTTTGAGGCTTCAAGAAAACCTAGACAAACTAAAGGAACGGTCGAACCAATGGTTGTTAGAGTTTAACCCAAGCAAATGTAATGTAATGAAGATAGGTGTAAGGAGCAGGAGGCCAGTTACAAGATATCATTTGGGAGATGAAATTCTACACGAGTCAGAGAGAGAGAAAGACCTGGGGGTTGATATCACGCCAGACCTGTCCCTTGAAGCCCATATCAAGAGGATAACATCAGCAGCATATGCCAGGTTGGCTAACATTAGAACGGCATTTAGACACTTGTGCAAGAAATCAGTCAGAACTTTGCATACCACCTATGTCAGACCAATCCTGGAGTATGCAGCCCCAGCATGGAGTCCATATCTAGTCAAGCATAAGACCAAACTGGAAAAAGATCAAAGGTTGGCCACCAGACTAGTACCCGGGCTGAGAGGTATGAACTACGAGGAGAGACTATGGGAATTAAACCTCACGTCGCTGGAAGACAGAAGAGTTAGGGGGGATATGATCACCTCGTACAAAATTCTCAGAGGAATTGACAGGGTAGATAAAGACGTGCTATTTAACACAAGGGGCACACGCACTAGGAGACACAGGTGGAAACTGAGTGCCCAAATGAGCCACAGTGATATTAGAAAGAATTTTTTTAGTGTCAGAGTAGTTGACAACTTGAATACATTAGTAAGTAATGTGGTGGAGGCTGACTCCATACACAGTTTCAAGTGCAGATATGATAGAGCCGAATAGGCTCAGGAATCTGTACGTCAGTTGATTGACAGTTGAGAGGCGGGACCAAAAAGCCAGAACCCCCGCAAGCACAAATTGGTCAGTACAATTAGGTGAGTACACACACACACACATTTGTAAGTAACAGATGGAATGCATTAGGCAGTGATGTGGGGGAGGCTGACTCCATACACAGTTTCAGATGTTTTCATGATAAAGCCCAGTAGGCTCAGTAATATGTAAATCAGTTGATCGACAGTTGAGAGGCGGGACCATAGAACCAAAGCTCAACCCCCGCAAGCAAAACAAGGCGAGTACACACTTACCTAGTATGTAGCAACGATCATGAAAAAACTGATTAAAGTACGCGGAAAAAAACACATTGAAAAACAAACGTGTTTGCTGAACGCGTTTTCTGCTGTATTTTTATATTTTTTAAACTGATTTTTTTCCGCATATGCATTTACGTACAATATTTTCTCGACTCCTGTGTGTGTGTTGACTCGTTATCCTCTCATAAACACATGTGTGACTTCAATGGATAATTTCTCCTCCCATCAAATAACTTATTATTTGATGGGAGGAGAAGACCAACAGTTTGTTCCGTTCACTGTGGAAATTGCATTGCATTATCAATCCACATCTGAAGAGAAGGATACAGACAATATTAGTGAGCAAAATAATTTCCTTAATAGTTTCATTCACCTGGGCTCTAAGGTCTCGAACCGTGGACCCCATGTGTGTGAGGTCGAAGCTCTATCAACTTGGCTATGAGTAGTCTTATTAAGGAATATTTCCTTATTAAGCCTTATTTTCCTTATTAAAAAATTAAGTTTCCTTATTTTACATTAATAATGTCAGAAACAGACCTCAAGAGCTGCTGTGGAATATTCAGATAACAATTTCATTTCATTTAAATTTTACTGTAATGGACTCTAGAGGGAGCTACAGGCCCAGTACGCCTCTCTTCCCGACAGCAAAGCGGCGAAGATCACCACTGATATATGCTATGCACATACTACAAGTGAACAAATCCACATGAGCCGTGATGAGGGTTCGAACCTACGTCCGAGAGGATCCCAGACCCTTCTTAATCGACTGTGCTACGACATGGTTAAAATAATTGCAACC
>NC_091210.1:17403923-17446423 GCF_040958095.1 Procambarus clarkii | reverse complement strand
CGGGTTATAACAGGTATTTATGCTCTCTGAGTGCACTGTTTACATCCCTACCCGGTAAAAATGGACTGAAAATGAAAACCATGTCAGGAAGGCAGGTTGTATGTCATATACCTCTTTCAAAACCCTGCTAAAGCACTTATAATCTTTTCTTTAATATTCTGCCTGAGGTGATTTATAATTCATCTTGGATTTAATTGTATTGCTAAGGGATTTTTGTTAAATTAAAATAATTAAACCGGATTATAACTCAAAGGTTAAAAGGGAAAAATACTGCTTTATTACAGGCGATGAATACAATTATATAACGCATTCGCAGAATGGAAGTCATTTGTTAGCGAGTTTAACTAATGATATCTGGTCTATTATTAAGAGTACTACTATTACTATCTCTGCAGCGTTTTCTAGTGTTTATACACACACACACACACACGCACACGACACACACACACACACACACATATATATATATATATATATATATATATATATATATATATATATATATATATATATATATATATATATATATATATGTATATATATATATATATATATATATATATATATATATATATATATATATATATATATATATATATATATATATAGTGCGCTTTAAACTATTTAATTGTACAGTGTCCTACGATGATATTTTTTTTGTCGGTCCTCTGCAGTTAAATAAACAGTCACGCTACGGTGATGTTAGTAGTGACGATCCCCTTACAAATCACAGAAATGTTCTCCGCTCACTGCAACCCGTCCTCTTAAAAATAACGTCACTTTTGGCTCGTATGCGCGCTATGGCCAAATTTGGACGTAATTTGAAATGAAATCGACTCACAAAAGTGACGTACTGTTCCGTTTTCTGTTTGAGTCATCCGGCCCTCCTCGGACAGCTTAGAAGAGGAACTTTCAATTAACATTTTCCATAACGTTTTGAAACTTTATGAGAATTTCCTGCTCACCTAACCTATCAGAGGACCCTTAACTTACCCTTGTTGAAAAAAAAGCCCAAATTTATTTTCAATTTTTTTCATTTTCAAATTACGTCCATATTCGGCCATACGGGCAAACGGCCAAAAGCGACGTTCTTTTTAAGAAGACAGGTTGCACAGTGACTCACACACAATGATGTCAAAACTAGAAGGTGAAGGGACGACGACGTTTCGGTCCATCCTGGACCATTGTCAAGTCGATTGTCTTGAGAATGGTCCAGGACGGACCGAAACGTCGTCGTCCCTTCACCTTCTAGTGTGTGGTCTGATCAACATACTTTAGCCACGTTATTGTGACTAATCGCCTGCGTTGTCAAAACCTTGGGCAGAAATTTTTCTCACGTATGTTTTATATCCGTCTCCTGGCGACTCGTGGGGCTCGTAGCGAACACGCCTCTGCTCTTACACCTAACATGCAGATTTTCAATTGCCGTTCGCACACCAGTATTTCCACAACCTTAAATAATACATTTTCTCTATTTGCAATGCACGAGAGGAAATGTATAAAGTTCTGATTCTTCTAGTGTGACTGTCTTGGTATACTGTAATATTTTATATTTTTATTATATATCATATACTGACGCAAATAGGCTTACTAATGCTAATAACAAACAATAATAACTTCAAAACAAGATGTAGAAGCTTGAAATCTGAAACTATATTTTATAATTTTTTATAAAATGGATATTAATTCAGACTGATAAAGGTGAAATGTCATATTTACCGATAGGTACTATTGATTTTTGTTAAGCTTAAATATTCTTGCAGCTGTTTTTCTAAATTACTGGACTATTTACACGTGTTGAGTTTCACACTCGTGTGAAGTTCAATAATTAATCCTTCTCCTGATCATGTTTGGGTGAATTGACCAAAGTTGATCGCCACCTGCTGTTAATTAGGTGAAAGACCTTGTGTTTTATCAACTACTTAACATGCATAATTTTTTTTGTCTACTGTAGTAATATGGGTTACCTTTCGGAACCAAAATTAAAATTTCGATTAGGACATTACCTGGATTATTCCAGGAGTTGGTTCTTGGAGTTCTTTTACTCCCCAAACCCGGCCTGGGGCCAGGTTTATCTTGTTATAACTTGGTCCAACAGACTTTTTTGTACCGCTCCGCCCCAAAGAAGTCTGCCCATTTATCCATTAAATATACTGACCATATATCCATTAAATTTAAGGCCCATATATTCATTACAACCCGGTTACACCAGCACTTCTTTAGCAAGAAACTGTCTTTTTTTTTTTAAATACACTTTTCATCCGGCAATATTTATTATGCTTGCTGCGAGTATATTGAGCTGCAGTGGCCCTCTCATGTTCATTCAGTGCTCATTGATTGTGATAATGGCACGCCTAGTCTTCACGTGTCCGTTCTGTATTTCCTACCACACCGTTCGTTGCAGTTTGTGGATATTTGACTATGTAAATTTAAGACCTGGCCTTCCAATATTTTTTAGGTATATATTATGTGATACCTTTCTTGTCTCTTTTCTAAATGTAACATTTTGAGAGCCTTGAGACGGGCCCAGTAATTTAGGTGCTTCATCGTGTATATGAGAGCCATATGTTCTCTGTATTCCCTTTATTTCTGCAATCTCTCTTACTCTGAAAGAGGAAGTGAGTATCGAGCAGAACTCAAGGAGGAACGATATCATAATTTTCCCATCTTCTCTCGAATCCCATTCAATCGCTGTACCATTTACTATCCCACTGAGCGCTCACCCGTTATGGAAAATGGTGTCTGTGAGAAGAGGTCAACAAGTGTACTTTAAAGTCATAACCACCAACATAGATGGTTGTACAAACAACGCGTGCAAATTCATTGAACAGACGAACGAGAAAAACCTGTATGTGATTGCAGTCACAGAAACTAAACTGTAGAGAAGAGTAATTATTCAAGATGTCCCCAACTAATTGTTATACATATTTTCGTTCCTAAGTGAAGAATGCTTCTTGATGTTTAACATTTTGTTCATGACCTTGCAACGTGTGTATGTACCACATTTGTATATGTTTCACTCTACTCAACTGTTACAATTGTTCCCGCTCCTCTTCTTTCTTGTTATTCGTATGCTTGAAACTGCGTGAACATACATTTAATAAGTGTTTTTTACGTCTTAATGACCCATCTTAGTTATTTGATATATCGTTGTTCTCTCGTTCTTCCCATTACAATAACTTATCGTTTCAGTTTGGGCATAGGAAATACATTTAGAAACTTGTATATTGCAATCATTTTCCCTCTCTGACTTCTCTTCTTCAGTGCATTAATGTGTAACACAATCAGCTTTTCAATGTTGTTAAAGTCCTCACTGATCAAGGACACACTCTCCATGAAGACGAATGGTCCTGTAACCTACTCGCTTGACCCACCACCTCAGAGATCGTCTTCTGCTGTCGCTTGCTCCCTGCTTCCTTCTCTCAGGACCTGCTAGTTGTCTACTGCCTCCTTAAGTACGACTCATTATACTCGCACTGGTGCATCTTTACGCAATTATTGTACGTCTTTTGCAAAAGCAAGAATAACAAAACATCATCAACATCATCTGCGGAAATATGCAACATCATCTCTTCGCAGTTGCTGTAAGCTTTTGCAAAATCAAGAATAAGAAAATATTATTTTCTCGACACCTTTGTCCTACAATCTCTCAGGAAGCGACAGTGGACTTTTTGTCAACACTTACTGACATTTTTACTTATTCAAGATTGTACACAAATGAATATAAAACTATACCATTTCAATCACCTAATATTTGAACATTTGCTTTGTGTCCTCTTAGCTTGTAACTCTTCCAGAAAACATTAAAACTGCTACTTTGACACACAGATGTCAAGTTAACTTCACCCCGTTAATGCCAATAATGTTTCCTCAGAATCTGCCTTCTCCAGCGTCTCTTGTAACTACTTAGAGATCTTATGTCCTCGTCACAGTCCCCACAATATTTTCTAACATGTATACACGAGCCTGCGGGTCGTCCCAGGCATGATACATGGGAGGAATACGCCTGATACATGGGAAGGATACGTTTGATACATGGAGATTTATGCACCCGATCTAATACGCGCCTGGAGGGGACCGATATATAAATTTTGTCATTATCTGTGAGATGGACTCGTATTTCAAGCTGTAAGAAGAAGATATCTTGAGGTTCTAAGTCTATTTCTTCTTCTTTTTCATCTGAATTACCTTCTCCATCACCATCTTCAACGTCCTGGGCAGCATCTTCAACATCTTCAGCAGCATCTTCTACGACATCAGCAGCATCTTCAACATCTTCAGCAGCATCTTCAACGACTTCAACATCTCCAGCAGAATCTTCACCATCTTCAGCAGCATCTTCAACATCTTCAGCAACATCTTCAACGACTTCAGCAGCATCTTCAACATCTTCAACGACTTCAGCAGCATCTTCAAGGTCTTCAGCAACATCTTCAACGTCTCCAGCAGCAGCTTCAACATCTTCAGCAGTATCTTCAACGACTTCAGCAGCATCTTCAACCTCTTCAGCAACATCAACATCTTCAGCAGCATCTTCAACGATTTCAGCAGCATTTTCAACGTCTGCAGCAGCATCCTAAACATTTTCATCTTCATCTTAATTATTTTCTTCATCTTCATTCTCATTACATTGGGGGTTATCGTCAGTCTCCCTCTCTTATGCTTAGATCCATTACTTAGATCCATAACTTAGATCCATTACTTAGATCCATTAACCTTCACAGAGAGGAATGTGGACGCGAGAGACGTTGCAACATTCGCTACAATGTGGTTAAACATGGCAATAACCTATATTGTCTCGTAAACACTTGCTCATTGTTGCAAGGTAATCTATAGACAGCTCACAGTCTCTTGCTACGCCTTGTAAGTCACACCGTTCCAAATTCACCGTTGATGGTATGGGGCAAAATTCTTTGCACTGTGATGCTAATCAATTGAATATGATATCTTAGTAAATAAGTGTGTATGACAATGTTACAAAAACATTATGTTTGTTAAATACTTTAAAGTTATATATGTTTATTTGTATTGTAATGTATTGTGCAGAGAATTACATCACAATAACGTCACTGAATAGAAATAAGCCAACACACACATATAGTAGCAGGCAGCCATCAGTCTCAGGAGACTATGGAGTTGTGCTCTGGTTGTCGGTCTGGAGTGGCCATTACTGTGATGACGACGTTTCGGTCTGTCCTGGACTCTCAATTGACGTTTCGGTCTGTTCTGGACTCTTATATGACGACGTTTCAGTCTGTTCTAGACTCTTATATGATGACGTTTCGGTCTGTCCTGGATTCTTATAAGACGACGTTTCGGTCTGTCCTGGACTCTATATTTCGTCGTTTCGGTCTGTCCTGGACACTATATTTCGTCGTTTCAGTCGGTCCGGGAACCTTTTAACTGGAAAAGAGTCCAGGACGGATTTAAAGGTGGTCACTTTAATTTATTTTATGTCTTGTCTTAATTGTATTTTATATTATATTGAAAAGAAAAATACGTGACATTCGTATCCACCGAAGGAAACGTAATTTCTGTAGCTTATTTTAGCGTATTTTAGCAACTTCCTGCTTAGACGGGATGTTGTTATCTGTTTTTCCACTCACGACCGGAGTAATGTAAATAAGCTTCCAATTACTCTCGAGCTACTTATCAGTTACGTTCGTGTGACCTTCCGGTCTATGTCATGTATGCTTCCAGTTTGTTTTCTATTTGGCTAGTTACTTTTTCTAGCCTACTTACGTTTATTAATCGTCTAGTTACGTTTTCTTACCTTGTTACTTATATTAATCTATTAGTTATGTTTTCTAATCATTAGTTTCATGAAGCTGCCTCCCTGTTTGTCACTAAAGTATTTTGATCACTATGAGTGATCAAATAGCTTATTAAGACTTCCTTATTAAGGCTACTCAATAGCTCGGTCGATAGAGCTTCGGCTTCACACACGTTGGGACCACGGTTCGAGCCTCCTAGAGCCCAGGTGAATGAAACATTAAGAGTGACCTTAAAGTGCACGAGTCCAGGGAGGGAATTTTCAGAGGAAAGCGCCAAGCCATTACGACTATATAGCACTGGGAAGGGGTCAGGAGAAGGATGTATGATGGGACAGGGGAAAGAAATGGTGCCCAACCACTTGGACGGTCGGGGATTAAATGTCGACCTGCATGATGCGAGAACGTCTCTCTACCGTCCAGCCCAAGTGATTGGAAAGAGAAATTTAAAGGAGGAAAAACTAGATTATGACTCTAAGAACATTAGTATCAAGATATCCTATCTTGGAGGTGGATATTTCACTGCTTAGGTGGATCAACGAGGCGAAGGTAAGACCAATGAAACAACATTTGCGTCATTCGGTCATTTGTCGAAATGACTCAACTGTGGCTAGTCATTTTTGTCCTTTGAGCAGATCAACCCTGAAGTCACCAAATGTATCAATATTTGATATCTGTGCCTGTTTATGAAAAGAAGGATCTGATGACGTGTTATTCTACCTGGGTTGTTGAAGATTTGACCGATGTATTGAATATGAATGTGAAGTGAAAATTTACAAAGATGAGAACACGTCATTTACATGTATCTCACACAAGCATCCATACATTTAATAATACATGATCAAGGCCAACCACATACTGAGGGGCTCAACAGCACACCACACTGACCTTAACCATCCGGGCGCTCCGGCCACGCATTACAGGGATATACTCGTGTGTATATCATCAATGTTTACGGTGGGGATATCTGGGCCGTCCTTCAGCGGCTTCTTATCAGTGCAGGTTTTTGTGTAGCGTGCTGGTATTTCTTCCCTCACCAGACACCCGGGTTACCATGGTATTCAATTCAATTTCTTTCATTATTATGCACCCCATACCCATCCCGTGGGCGGTGGTGTAAAGAGTTACAGAGGCACATAATTGGTTCAGAAACTGTTACCTTGGTAGTTCTTCTGTATTACGTAATGCTATAACTGAAACGGTTTCCGGTTAGGATAGTGGATTCAGATAACTGTTGTAAGGTAAGGTAATTTCTCAGGGAAACGCACTAAGGCACGGAGACAATATAGCATTAGATTTTATGGGAGGACGGCGGGAAGGAATGGTGCCCAACGCCTGGGACGGTCGGGGATTGAGCGCGGTCGTGCAAGAAGGGAACTCGTCGCTTTACCGTCCAGTCCAAGGAGTTGGGCAAAAGGAGAAAGAGAACTACTGAGTGTTGCATATGAATTTATTTGTCAAGAAAATGGGAATATATTTGCTCTATTCAAATTGTTGTGGTTTGTGTGATTACCTAATTTTCTTTTGAATAGCCGAAATGTGCGTCGTGTTTCATCTTCTCTACACGTGTGTGTACTACTCATGTGTATGTGTGTGAATGTGTGTGTGTGTGTGTGTGTGTGTGAATGTGTGCATTTACCTGCTCATCTACACACATGAGCTTGTGTGTATAAATGCACCAACCCGTTCTCGCACTTTCTTACAGTCAATATTGACTTATTAAATACGTACATATGTGACATACTAAACATACTAGTTTACCTTGAAAAGCTTCATAGAAAACACCGACCTTACCTAAACTTCTTAGTATGTTAAGATAAGTATCTTATCGCTTCGTAATTACAATTAGTACTTAACCTATACCTATAATAGGTTAAGTAATAATTGTAATTAGGAAGTAATAAGATGCTTATCTTAACATACTAAGAAGGTTAGGTAAGGTCGGTGTTTTCTATGAAGCTTTTCAAGGTAAACTAGTATGTTTAGTATGTCACATATGCACCTATTTAATAAGTCAATATTGACTATACGAAAGTGCGAGAACGGGTTGCAATGCACATGTGCGGTAGGAAGTGCATATCACTGTGTGCACAAGCTTTTATGTTGGTTGCAAGGTAAAAATTTTCATTTTACATTTGTTTTTATAATATTCAAAATAATGTTACATTGTAGGAAAGAACGAGGAAACTGCTGTAGGGAGAAGCTTTGACACATAAGTGAGAACTGACTGATAAACTGCGTGGGAACACTGGGAAATATCTATTATAATAACTTCTAATTATAAAATACTGAAATAAATCTTTAAGAGATGGGCTTTTTGCTCAGGTTTAATTAACAAATTAATATCATGTTTATAAGTGCGTAGTTACGCAGAGCGACCCCTATTGCCTCAAAGGCTAGTTACACTAGCTAGTTGGTATATCAAATAGCCTTTGATATAAGAATATAGCATAAGAACAAAGGTAAC
This sequence comes from Procambarus clarkii, assembly GCF_040958095.1. Lineage (NCBI taxonomy): Eukaryota > Metazoa > Arthropoda > Malacostraca > Decapoda > Cambaridae > Procambarus > Procambarus clarkii. The sequence continues at coordinate 17,438,185 of NC_091210.1, read as the reverse complement.
TGCAGAAGACCTATTGGCCCATACGAGGCAGCTCCTAACTATAACCACTCAATCCCATTCATATATATGTCCAACCCACGCTTGAAACAATCGAGGGATCCCACCTCCACCACGTTACGCGGTAGTTGGTTCCACATATCAACAACCCTGTTACCGAACCAGTATTTACCCAAGTCTTTCCTCAATCTAAACTTATCCAAGTTTAAGGAGTAAATATGTCTGTCTTTACTCTGACATATCTCTATGTCTGTGGTGAACTTTCCAACTTCGTCAATGGTAACCATTGATAAATTAAATAAATTGAAATTTATTCTTTATTTAACATAATACACTCTGAAGCTAACAGAATATCGATGCTGCTTCGGCTTCTACGTTACACACCATTATAAAATATTAAGAGGATGAATTTACCTCCAAACCCTTCTTATAAATTGTTCCTCCTGTGAGGAGGTTGGCCCCATGAGGTCACCCACGGATAGACAGGCTGAGACCTACCTATTCTGTCTACCATCTAAGCCTTTAACATAAATTACTACGATTTAGATGGTCAGGTAACCATTGATAAATTAAATAAATTTGATTTTAAAATCAAATCCGATCCTAAGTTCAACAATACGCTTGATAATCTAAATTTTAATTAATAAATTAAAATAAACTAACCTGTGATTTTTGTGGGATAAAAATTAAAAAAAAATCTATACAGTCCACCGATCTTCCACAAACATGAAATAAAATTTTCCCACAGGAACGGCGGGCGGCGACGCAGCCACCCACGGAATGACAACATGAATCAGAACCTGTTGCAAATGGGGCAAGAAGAATGATGGAAGCCGAGTTGCAGAAACATTCTTTCGCGAGAGTGTGTGAGAATGGGAATAAACTTGAGCTTCGCTAAATAAATCGTCGAGGTGATCCAGCTCTCTGCAAGATTCCGCTCACATCAATTCACTTTTCATGAGAAGTGGTGCAACATTGCAACTGTTAACTTTCAAGCGTATTTATTATGAGATGCAAGATGAGAAGATCAATCTCGCGCCGAGAAAGAATTAACAGCATCTCAAGTGGCAAAAAAGTTTCAATTGCCAGAGGGATATTGCACAGTATGCAATCATCGTGATCCGAATGGGATGAAATGATAGAAAAGACAGCGTGAAAAATCATTTTCCTTATTGCTCACTGACTATTGAATGTACAGAATTGATATATAATGTTTGAATATTTGTTTCAGTACTAAGAGTTGCTAATTATCAGATATTATCAACTAACCCTGAATATTTTCCAAAAACTCCGTTTGTCAAATTACGAAAACCTGAAAAAAAGGGAACACAATTCTAAATGTTTTTAAAAGGTCTGCAAATTGACTTGTAAATCAATTGAGTATAAGTGAGGTTCTTTAAGTTTAATGTAAAAAAAAATTAAATTCTTAAATAGTTTTTATTAGATAAGAGCATGAAGTCATCGGGGAATATAAAATTTCACATGCATGGTAAGAATGGGATATATATACCCAGCACAGGGAAGAAGCATTATCCTAATTTTCGTTAACTCAGCAGTCAAGCCCCTTGTTCATGAATGAAAAATATCTGTATAAATGACTCGCAGATTTCATTCCAACTTTTCCTGAACAGAGCTTCGTTTAACCTAGTTTTCAATTCTCTCCTATGTAAATGCTTTACTAACATAATAAAAATAAAAATAACTATCACTAGAACCAATAAAACGAACCTTATCTACGCCTAAAAATACACAAAATCATATTACAAACCTACCAATTTATTTAAAAAAAATTTTGAATGCACAGATCGGTACAATTTTAAATTAAGGATGAGTTGCCCTCACATTATATATACAAATAATTTTCAACAGAACTGAATAATTAAACCTGTTTCTGTCTAGACCAAACTATAAACAATATTATCATCCATATGATTTGTATTAATTGATATTCGCGAGAACGTAGGTTTTCGTTACACATTTAACTAAAATTTTCTAATGAATTTTTGTGTCGGGCCGCAGGAAAGACAACCAGACCCTGAAGACTCTTTAGTTTACGTGGTTCACATTATTCCTGGTTTACATCTTCCCCTGAGTGAGCAACAAAGGAGAGTGTGGTTTACATTCCGCCACGTGCTTTTATATTACGCAAAAAATGGTTTAGTACACCACAACAACATGTCTAAATGTGAACTGAATGTTGTTCATCTAATTAGAAGATATCTCTCTCCTTTCGCAGCTACATTACCATACGCGGTTGGTATGTAAAATAGTCTACATGGAGACGAAATGTGACTTCCTCTGGACTCCTTTTTATATGTTTGAAGACCAGAGCTGAAAGGAAATTTACATATTATTGAAGCTTCCGACATGTCTGCTTGTGACTTAGTCAAGCAGACGCCCAAACTTCGAGGGAAGAGAGACGAGAAGTGTTTCGATAAACCTATTGTGTTCTCACGAGAACCAGCAACTGGTGATGCCCAGGCAACAAACAGATCAGCGGGATTCTATTAGAACAACCCGTTTCAGACCAGCATCTGGTAATACCCCAGCAACAGACATATCACTGGGGTTCTATCAGAACTTAACCTGTTTCTGACCATCAACTGATGATACCCCAGCGACAGACAGATCAACGGGGTTCTATCAGAACATAACCCGTTTCAGACCAGCAGCAGACGATGTCCCAGCACACAAACAGATCAACTGGGGGTTTAACGGATCTTGTTTTGACTAACTAACAGATGTTAAATCATCAACAGCACACATTAAACCGCTGAATCATGCTTTATCAGACTGGTTTTTTATTAGACCAACAAAATGCTGAACATTTCTCAAGTTTGTTACAACCAAATCTCGCAAATGACACGAAAACAGTTTTTAAAGCTTATGTTTAAATCCCCGAATGACCATAGCAACATCCCTCAGCTTACAGTGAGTGGGGATGTTTGATAAAGAAAAGCATAAAACTGTTATATCGAATTTTATTTCATTTTGTGCAATCTTGAACATTTTGCATAAAGTTTGTGCAAACAAACTTGCATATCATCTGAAGAGGTTTCCATCGTTTAAGGGGGAAATATTAAGATTAATAAGTAAAGAAAACTACTTTTTTATTCAATATCACAATTTTTTTATGCAAAATCATTTCTATTATTATCCCCCCCCCCGTCTTATCTCAAATCCTTATTCTGATTCCTTCCATGTGCTATATAGTCGTAATGCCTTCGCGTTCTACCCTGATATTTCCCTTCCCTTCTATTATCAGGCTTGATGCACTTAATATATTAATTCCTCACACTGAACGTAATTAAAATAAGAACGACAAAAGAGGAATAAGGTAATTGGATGACAGTTCAATGGACCAAGAGGTGGGGGGAGGCAGCAAAGAAATGGTAGTGATCTTGAACAGCCTCGTCCCCCCAGTGAACAACACAAGACCCAGGCAGGAGTGAGGAGGTTATCTTGAGATGATTTCGGGGCTTTTAGTGCCCCCGCAGCCCGGTCCTCGACCAGGCCTCCACCCCCAAGAAGCAGCCCGTGACAGCTGACTAACACCCAGGTGCCTATTTTACTGCTAGGTAACTGGGGCCTAGGGTGAAAGAAACTCTGCCCATTGTTTCTCGCCGGCGCCTGGCATCGAACCCAGGACCACAGGATCACAAGTCCTGCGTGTTGTCCGCTCGGCCGACTGGCTCCCCCAGGAGAGAGCAATTAGCTGGAATATGAGGTCACGTTCGGCCCATAACTTGAAAAGCAGATGTGCTAAAACACCAGTGAGTCAAGATTCGTTGCATATAACGACTTAACAGGGTTTTTTTTTTTTGCAGGGATATTCCTGCGCGGGCCCTAAGCCTCTGGCTGGCCCACTAAATGTTACTTGTTTCTGTTTTACTTGGGCGGAGTATGAGTATTTATGACTCGTATGGTCACTTCAGTAAGATTTTGTCATATGTGTTTAACAACTTTTTGCTCTGTTGAATCTAAGTTGAAATCTTAATGGGTTTGTAACTGTTAACAGTTGGATTGTTATATATCGTGGACGTACGTTATTCGCTATAATGATGTGATTCGGTTCCAATTGCCTTATCGTGCTATATATCTAGGAACCGGAACTATCTTGGTTATCTGGAGAGGATTTCGGGGCTTAATGTCCTTGCGGCCCGGTCCTCGACCAGGTCTCTTTTTTGTTACACATCCCCAGATAGCAGCCCGTAGCAGCTTTCTAACTACCAGGTAAGTATTTAATGATAGATGAACTGGGGGCATCAGGGTGATAGAAACTCTGCCCATTTGTTTCCGCCTCCGCCGGGGATCAAACCCGGAACCTTAAATCTACGAATCCCGAGCGCAGTTCACTCAGCCTTCAGACCCCCGTTGAACATCTATATGTTGTCCAGGCCACACACTAGAAAGTGAAGGGACGACGACGTTTCGGTCCGTCCTGGACCATTCTCAAGTCTATTGTGAGAATGGCAACATTCACAATCGACTTGAGAATGGTCCAGGACGGACCGAAACATCGTCGTCCCTTCACTTTCTAGTGTGTGGTCTGGTCAACATACTTCAGCCACGTTATTGAACTTCGGTTTCAACTCTTTTAACCCTGTCGTAGTTCAGTTGATTAAGGCAGAGTCTGGGATGCTCAATGACGCAGGTTCGAATCCTCGTCAGGGCCCTTGTGGATTTGTTCAGCCACGTTATTGTCAATATCGCCAACATCTACATCGCCAGCTTTAACAATTCCCACTTTCCTCCCCAATTGCTCGTTTCGTTACACCAGGAGCAAATCGCCCATTGCGACGAATCCATACACTAATATCGTGCATGTGTCCTCTTCTTCGTGTTCAGAGTGCTTGGGGACCTGGTGGCCAGACTCCCTGGAGATGAATGACTCCCTCGGAGACCTCTACGCCATCTGTAATACCAGTCAGGGGCCGAGTTATCCCTTATACATTATGGATGGGGCGTACATCATCGAATGACCTCCTTGACACTGCCATGCCTCATCTGTCCTAATGGTTGTCTCGTCATCCCACCTGCTGGGCCCCCGTGGAGACTGGATGAGACTGTCTCTCTCTCTCTCTCTCTCTCTCTCTCTCTCTCTCTCTCTCTCTCTCTCTCTCTCTCTCTCTCTCTCTCTCTCTCTCTCTCTCTCTCTCTCTCTCTCTCACTGTTCTCTCTTTCGCTTTCTCTCTCTCTCTCTCTGTTCCTGTCTCTCTCTCCTTCACTTTCATAAATTTATTTATTATTTTAGGTTTTCCAACAAATAAAATGGTTTTCTTTCAACACAAAGTTGGGTTATTTTCGTTTAATTGTTAATGCAAACCGTAACAATGAGATATTTCCACTAGAGAGTTTGTGTTTAGCCACCTACCTGCCGTCACCTGCGGTCACCTGTCGTCTCCTGCGGTCACCTGCGTTTGAAGTGAATTAATTCCAAACCTTCTGATTAACCAGTAATATCTTGTGATGCTCCTTTATATATATATAGTCCATTCAGGCTTGTTCGCATTTGTGTTCCTCACGTGTGCCCCAAAGAATGAGGTGATTTGATAAAATACCATGCCCAAGATTACCAACCGAGTGCCGGCGGGGTGGGGGGGGGTGGAAATAGCCTCGGATACCATCGTCTTTTGTCAGGTCGTGTTGGTCGAGCGGTTAAGGGATCCTGTACGCCAGCAGAGTGCTCCTGGCTGTATGGGTTCGAGTCACTTCTGGGGTGTGCGTTTTCAGTTGCATATACTCCTGGGGACCGCTCAGGCTTGTTCGCATTTGGGTTCCTCATGTGTGCCCCAAACAATGAGGTGATTTGATAAAATACCATGCCCAAGATTACCAACTAAGTGCCAGCGGGGAGGGGGGGGGGTGGAAATAGCCTCGGATACCATCGTCTTTTGTCCGGTCGTGTTGGTCGAGCGGTTAAGGGATCCTGTACGCCAGCAGAGTGCTCCTGGCTGTATGGGATCGAGTCACTTCTGGGGTGTGCGTTTTCAGTTGCATATACTCCTGGGGACCGCTCAGGCTTGTTCGCATTTGTGTTCCTCATGTGTGCCCCAAAGAATGAGGTGATTTGATAAAATACCATGCCCAAGATTACCAACCGACTGCTGGCGGCAAGATGGAAATAGCCTCGGCTACCATCCTCTTTTGTCCGGTCGTGTTGGTCGAGCGGTTAAGGGATCCTGTATGCTAGCAGAGTGCTTCTGGCACTATGGGTTCGAGTCACTCCTGTGGTGTGAGTTTTCAGTTGCATATAGTCCTGGGGACCATTCAGGCTTATTCGCATATATATATATATATATATATATATATATATATATATATATATATATATATATATATATATATATATATATATTTACGTCGTAACTAGTAGCCAGAACGCACTTCTCGGCCTACTATGCAAGGTCCAATTTGCTAATAGGTCGAATGATTTTCTTTATTTTCATTAAATGGTTTCCAATTCGTTTATTTTAAAAATTATTGTTATATTATATTAAGAACATAAACAATAGATTTAGTTATGTTAGTTTGGGTTAAGTTAAGATAGGTTAGGTTAAGTAGGGTTGGTTAGGTTCGGTCATATATGAACGTTAGTTTTAACTGAAATAAAAAAAAAATTACCTCATATATAATGAAATGGATAGCTTTTTATATACATGACAAAAAATGAGAATTTTTGAAATTCTGTAAAACATGGCTTATTATGCAAATCGGGCCTTGCATAATATATGAATAGTATATATATATATATATATATATATATATATATATATATATATATATATATATATATATATATGTATATATATATATATATATATATATATATATATATATATATATATATATATATATATATATATAATGCACAGACTACCCTGTTCCAGTAGCTGAAGTTTATAACATTTTAGACATTCAACCCACCAGGAGACTCGAACACTGGCCAACAAGGTGGCAGTTCCACGCTGTATCCACTACACCATACTTCATAGCCATTAAGAGAGGTAGGAATTCTGGGGTATTTAACCAACCAGAACTCCAATCCTCTCCCAGGCAATGAGATAGTGTGGGACCCCCGGTGCTCTTTCATCGAGCCCTGTTATGTGGGAAAACTCAGTGCCAAATGCTGCAGTCACCAGTCAAGTATGGTGACTGCAGCTAAATAAAACACTTGATGGAGAGCTTTGTGTTGGTGTCGTTGTGGGTGAGATATATAAAATATATAAATCAGTGTTTTCTAGCTCGATGGGAATATTTTATTACTTTATTACGCTTTCCTCATATTCAGATTATTTTCCGAATTATCCCATTACGTTGCATATATCAACATTTTACTAAAGTAACAGTTATCATAAATTTCCTCCGCTTGGCCCTACTTTTTCCATATATATCACACATATTTATACATAGAAATGTATTACTTCGCACTAAGCATAAATTTCCAGTCCTATCTCTCTAGCGAGGTCATTTTCGTACATTGTAAGCAGCGTCTAAATTTTAATAAGGAATTTCACTGATTAATCTTCCCATCCAAGGACTTTGGTTTCATTTTTTTCGTTATGACTATGCCCAGTGAATTATATTGCAAATGTCTTTACTGAGACTTCCTGGCGTGGGCTAAGGAGTGTGTATGTTTTATTTGTATCATTGTTGCAGACTCGTATGACGATATCCTGTTTATGAGAACTAAAACTTTTAGCTTATGGTTTGATGTGATGTGCACCACTGGGTCCTCTTGTCTCTCTGACACAAAAAATTCTCTTTCTCTTATGGAAAACGAAACTGCCAACATTTTATAGCTTTCTTAGATTTGTATATTCCTATCATACCTTGAAGGTGTTTTCGGGGCTTAGCGTCCCCGCGGCCCGGTCGTCGACCAGGCTTCCTAAGCACAAGAAGAGAAATATTCACACTCACTGTACCTCTCCCTACTAGGAACACAATTCCCAGTCCTTGCCCACGGAAGCAACATGATCTTACCCTGCCAGCACCACCCGCTCCCTCCTTGACTCAGGTAGCACTGTGAACTTTGACCACCTCTGCAATGTTAAGTGGGATTCTTGTACTATGATTTGTGGATTTGTACTCATTGGATTTTTGCTCTCCTTGAGGGACTTGAAGTAGAAGGGGGTAGAAATAGCGTAAGCTACTTTATCCTTTTGAGATTTAATTTTATTGTCTCATTAAACGTACTTGAAATTAAATTTGCCCACCAGTCATCTCTAACCACATTAATTATCTAATTATCCACATTAATTAATTATCTATATTACTAATAACATCTAATTAAGCATTTGGCACTGAGTTTTCCAATATAACAGAGCTCGATGAAAGAGCACCGGGGGTCCCACACTATCTCATTGCCTGGGAGAGGATTGGAGTTCTGGTTGGTTAAACACCCCAGAATTCCTACCTCTCTTAATGGCTTTGAAGTATGGTGTAGTGGATACAGCGTGCAACTGCCACCTTGTTGGCCAGTATTCGAGTCCCCTGGTGGGTTGAGTGTCTAAAAAGATATATATATATATATATATATATATATATATATATATATATATATATATATATATATATATATATATATATATATATATATCGTCGACCAGGCCTCCTAAGCACAAGAGAAATATTCACACTTACTGTACCTCTTCCTACTAGTAACACCATTCCCAGTCCTTGCCCACGGAAGCAACGTGATCTTACCCTGCCAGCACCACCCGCTCCCTCTTTGACTCAGGTAGCACTGTGAACTTTGACCACCTCTGCAATGTTAAGTGGGATTCTTGTACTATGATTTGTGGATTTTTGCTCCCCTTGAGGGACTTGAAGTAGAAGGGGGTAGAAATAGCGTAAGCTACTTTATCCTTTTGAGATTTAATTTTATTGTCTCAATAAACATACTTGAAATTAAATTTGCACACCAGTCATCTATAACCACATTAATTATCCACATTAATTAATTATCTATATTATCATATATATATATATATATATATATATATATATTATCATATATATATATATATATATCATATATATATATATATATATCATATATATATATATATATATATATATATATATATATATATATATATATATATGTATGTATGTATAAATATATAAATCAGTGTTTTCTAGCTCGATGGGAATATTTTATTTCTTTATTAAGCTTTCCTCATATTAAGATTATTTTCCGAATTATCCCATTACGTTGCATATATCAACATTTTACTAAAGTAACAGTTATCATAAATTTCCTCCGCTTGGCCCTACTTTTTCCATATATATCACACATATTTATACATAGAAATGTATTAGTTCGCACTAAGCATAAATTTCCAGTCCTATCTCTCTAGCGAGGTCATTTTCGTACATTGTAAGCAGCGTCTAAATTTTAATAAGGAGTTTCACTGATTATATCTTCCATCCAAGGACTTTGGTTTCATTTTTTTCGTTATGACTATGCCCAGTGAATAATATTGCAAATGTCTTTACTGAGATTTCCTGGCGTGGGCTAAGGAGTGTGTATGTTTTATTTGTATCATTGTTGCAGACTCGTATGACGATATCCTGTTTATGAGAACTAAAACTTTTAGCTTATGGTTTGATGTGATGTGCACCACTGGGTCCTCTTGTCTCTTTGACACAAAAAAATCTCTTTCTCTTATGGAAAACGAAACTGCCAACATTTTATAGCTTTCTTAGATTTGTATATTCCTATCATACCTTGAGGTGTTTTCGGGGCTTAGCGTCTCCGCGGCCCGGTCGTCGACCAGGCCTCCTAAGCACAAGAGAAATATTCACACTTACTGTACCTCTGCTTACTAGGAACACCATTCCCAGTCCTTGCCCACGGAAGCAACATGATCTTACCCTGCCAGCACCACCCGCTCCCTCCTTGACTCAGGTAGCACTGTGAACTTTGACCACCTCTGCAATGTTAAGTGGGATTCTTGTACTATGATTTGTGGATTTGTACTCATTGGATTTTTGCTCTCCTTGAGGGACTTGAAGTAGAAGGGGGTAGAAATAGCGTAAGCTACTTTATCCTTTTGAGATTTAATTTTATTGTCTCAATAAACGTACTTGAAATTAAATTTGCCCACCAGTCATCTCTAACCACATTAATTATCTAATTATCTATATTATCATATATATATATATATATATATATATATATATATATATATATGTATAAATATATAAATCAGTGTTTTCTAGCTCGATGGGAATATTTTAATTCTTTATTAATCTTTCCTCATATTCAGATTATTTTCCGAATTATCCCATTACGTTGCATATATCAACATTTTACTAAAGTAACAGTTATCATAAATTTCCTCCGCTTGGCCCTACTTTTTCCATATATATCACACATATTTATACATAGAAATGTATTACTTCGCACTAAGCATAAAATTCCAGTCCTATCTCTCTAGCGAGGTCATTTTCATACATTGTAAGCAGCGTCTAAATTTTAATAAGGAGTTTCACTGATTATATCTTCCCATCCAAGGACTTTGGTTTCATTTTTTTCGTTATGACTATGCCCAGTGAATAATATTGCAAATGTCTTTACTGAGATTTCCTGGCGTGAGCTAAGGAGTATGTTTTATTTGTATCATTGTTGCAGACTCGTATGACGATATCCTGTTTATGAGAACTAAAACTTTTAGCTTATGGTTTGATGTGATGTGCACCACTGGGTCCTCTTGTCTCTTTGACACAAAAAAATCTCTTTCTCTTATGGAAAACGAAACTGCCAACATTTTATAGTTTTCTTAGATTTGTATATTCCTATCATACCTTGAGGTGTTTTCGGGGCTTTGCGTCTCCTCGGCCCGGTCGTCGACCAGGCCTCCTAAACACAAGAGAAATATTCACACTTACTGTACCTCTGCCTACTAGGAACACCATTCCCAGTCCTTGCCCACGGAACCAACATGATCTTACCCTGCCAGCACCACCGGCTCCCTCCTTGACTCAGGTAGCACTGTGAACTTTGACCACCTCTGCAATGTTAAGTGGGATTCTTGTACTATGATTTGTGGATTTGTACTCATTGGATTTTTGCTCTCCTTGAGGGACTTGAAAGGGGTAGAAATAGCGTAAGCTACGTTATCCTTTAGAGATTTAATTTTATTGTCTCAATAAACGTACTTGAAATTAAATTTGCCCACCAGTCATCTCTAACCACATTAATTATCTAATTATCCACATTAATTAATTATCTATATTATCATATATATATATATATATATATATATATATATATATATATATATATATATATATATATATATATATATATATATATATATATATATATATATATATATATATGTATAAATATATAAATCAGTGTTTTCTAGCTCGATGGGAATATTTTAATTCTTTATTAAGCTTTCCTCATATTCAGATTATTTTCCGAATTATCCCATTACGTTGCATATATCAACATTTTACTAAAGTAACAGTTATCATAAATTTCCTCCGCTTGGCCCTACTTTTTCCATATATATCACACATATTTATACATAGAAATGTATTACTTCGCACTAAGCATAAAATTCCAGTCCTATCTCTCTAGCGAGGTCATTTTCGTACATTGTAAGCAGCGTCTAAATTTTAATAAGGAGTTTCACTGATTATATCTTCCCATCCAAGGACTTTGGTTTCATTTTTTTCGTTATGACTATGCCCAGTGAATAATATTGCAAATGTGTTTACTGAGATTTCCTGGCGTGGGCTAAGGAGTATGTTTTATTTGTATCATTGTTGCAGACTCGTATGACGATATCCTGTTTAAGAACTAAAACTTTTAGCTTATGGTTTGATGTGATGTGCACCACTGGGTCCTCTTGTCTCTTTGACACAAAAAAATCTCTTTCTCTTATGGAAAACGAAACTGCCAACATTTTATAGTTTTCTTAGATTTGTATATTCCTATCATACTTTGAGGTGTTTTCGGGGCTTAGCGTCTCCGCGGCCCGGTCGTCGACCAGGCCTCCTAAGCACAAGAGAAATATTCACACTTACTGTACCTCTGCCTACTAGGAACACCATTCCCAGTCCTTGCCCACGGAACCAACATGATCTTACCCTGCTAGCACCACCCGCTCCCTCCTTGACTCAGGTAGCACTGTGAACTTTGACCACCGCTGCAATGTTAAGTGGGATTCTTGTACTATGATTTGTGGATTTGTACTCATTGGATTTTTGCTCTCCTTGAGGGACTTGAAGGGGGTAGAAATAGCGTAAGCTACGTTATCCTTTAGAGATTTAATTTTATTGTCTCAATAAACGTACTTGAAATTAAATTTGCCCACCAGTCATCTCTAACCACATTAATTATCTAATTATCCACATTAATTAATTATCCATATTACTAATCACATCTAATTAAGCATTTGGCACTGAGTTTTTCCATGTAACAGAGCTCGATGAAAGAGCACCGGGGGTCCCACACTATCTCATTGCCTGGGAGAGGATTGGAGTTCTGGTTGGTTAAATACCCCAGAATTCCTAGCTCTCTTAATGGCTTTGAAGTATGGTGTAGTGGATACAGCGTGCAACTGCCACCTTGTTGGCCAGTATTCGAGTCCCCTGGTGGGTTGAGTGTCTAAAAACATATATATATATATATATATATATATATATATATATATATATATATATATATATATCGTCGACCAGGCCTCCTAAGCACAAGAGAAATATTCACACTTACTGTACCTCTGCGTACTAGGAACACCATTCCCAGTCCTTGCCCACAGAAGCAACATGATCTTACCCTGCCAGCACCACCCGCTCCCTCCTTAACTCAGGAAGCACTGTGAACTTTGACCACCTCTGCAATGTTAAGTGGGATTCTTGTACTATGATTTGTGGATTTTTGCTCCACTTGAGGGACTTGAAGTAGAAGGGGGTAGAAATAGCGTAAGCTACTTTATCCTTTTGAGATTTAATTTTATTGTCTCAATAAACGTACTTGAAATTAAATTTGCCCACCAGTCATCTCTAACCACATTAATTATCTATATTATCATATATATATATATATATATATATATATATATATATATATATATATATATATATATATATATATATATATATGTATAAATATATAAATCAGTGTTTTCTAGCTCGATGGGAATATTTTATTTCTTTATTAAGCTTTCCTCATATTCAGATTATTTTTCGAATTATCCCATTAAGTTGCATATATCAACATTTTACTAAAGTAACAGTTATCATAAATTTCCTCCGCTTGGCCCTACTTTTTCCATATATATCACACATATTTATACATAGAAATGTATTACTTTGCACTAAGCATAAATTTCCAGTCCTATATCTCTAGCGAGGTCATTTTCGTACATTGTAAGCAGCGTCTAAATTTTAATAAGGAGTTTCACTGATTATATCTTCCCATCCAAGGACTTTGGTTTCATTTTTTTCGTTATGACTATGCCCAGTGAATAATATTGCAAATGTCTTTACTGAGATTTCCTGGCGTGGGCTAAGGAGTGTGTATGTTTTATTTGTATCATTGTTGCAGACTCGTATGACGATATCCTGTTTATGAGAACTAAAACTTTTAGCTTATGGTTTGATGTGATGTGCACCACTGGGTCCTCTTGTCTCTTTGACACAAAAAAATCTCTTTCTCTTATGGAAAACGAAACTGCCAACATTTTATAGCTTTCTTAGATTTGTATATTCCTATCATACCTTGAGGTGTTTTCGGGGCTTAGCGTCTCCGCGGCCCGGTCGTCGACCAGGCCTCCTAAGCACAAGAGAAATATTCACACTTACTGTACCTCTGCTTACTAGGAACACCATTCCCAGTCCTTGCCCACGGAAGCAACATGATCTTACCCTGCCAGCACCACCCGCTCCCTCCTTGACTCAGGTAGCACTGTGAACTTTGACCACCTCTGCAATGTTAAGTGGGATTCTTGTACTATGATTTGTACTCATTGGATTTTTGCTCTCCTTGAGGGACTTGAAGTAGAAGGGGGTAGAAGTAGCGTAAGCTACTTTATCCTTTTGAGATTTAATTTTATTGTCTCAATAAACGTACTTGAAATTAAATTTGCCCACCAGTCATCTCTAACCACATTAATTATCTAATTATCTATATTATCATATATATATATATATATATATATATATATATATATATATATATATATATATATATATATATATGTATAAATATATAAATCAGTGTTTTCTAGCTCGATGGGAATATTTTAATTCTTTATTAAGCTTTCCTCATATTCAGATTATTTTCCGAATTATCCCATTACGTTGCATATATCAACATTTTACTAAAGTAACAGTTATCATAAATTTCCTTCGCTTGGCCCTACTTTTTCCATATATATCACACATATTTATACATAGAAATGTATTACTTCGCACTAAGCATAAAATTCCAGTCCTATCTCTCTAGCGAGGTCATTTTCATACATTGTAAGCAGCGTCTAAATTTTAATAAGGAGTTTCACTGATTATATCTTCCCATCCAAGGACTTTGGTTTCATTTTTTTCGTTATGACTATGCCCAGTGAATAATATTGCAAATGTCTTTACTGAGATTTCCTGGCGTGGGCTAAGGAGTATGTTTTATTTGTATCATTGTTGCAGACTCGTATGACGATATCCTGTTTATGAGAACTAAAACTTTTAGCTTATGGTTTGATGTGATGTGCACCACTGGGTCCTCTTGTCTCTTTGACACAAAAAAATCTCTTTCTCTTATGGAAAACGAAACTGCCAACATTTTATAGTTTTCTTAGATTTGTATATTCCTATCATACCTTGAGGTGTTTTCGGGGCTTAGCGTCTCCGCGGCCCGGTCGTCGACCAGGCCTCCTAAGCACAAGAGAAATATTCACACTTACTGTACCTCTGCCTACTAGGAACACCATTCCCAGTCCTTGCCCACGGAACCAACATGATCTTACCCTGCCAGCACCACCGGCTCCCTCCTTGACTCAGGTAGCACTGTGAACTTTGACCACCTCTGCAATGTTAAGTGGGATTCTTGTACTATGATTTGTGGATTTGTACTCATTGGATTTTTGCTCTCCTTGAGGGACTTGAAAGGGGTAGAAATAGCGTAAGCTACGTTATCCTTTAGAGATTTAATTTTATTGTCTCAATAAACGTACTTGAAATTAAATTTGCCCACCAGTCATCTCTAACCACATTAATTATCTAATTATCCACATTAATTAATTATCTATATTATCATATATATATATATATATATATATATATATATATATATATATATATATATATATGTATAAATATATAAATCAGTGTTTTCTAGCTCGATGGGAATATTTTAATTCTTTATTAAGCTTTCCTCATATTCAGATTATTTTCCGAATTATCCCATTACGTTGCATATATCAACATTTTACTAAAGTAACAGTTATCATAAATTTCCTCCGCTTGGCCCTACTTTTTCCATATATATCACACATATTTATACATAGAAATGTATTACTTCGCACTAAGCATAAAATTCCAGTCCTATCTCTCTAGCGAGGTCATTTTCGTACATTGTAAGCAGCGTCTAAATTTTAATAAGGAGTTTCACTGATTATATCTTCCCATCCAAGGACTTTGGTTTCATTTTTTTCGTTATGACTATGCCCAGTGAATAATATTGCAAATGTCTTTACTGAGATTTCCTGGCGTGGGCTAAGGAGTATGTTTTATTTGTATCATTGTTGCAGACTCGTATGACGATATCCTGTTTAAGAACTAAAACTTTTAGCTTATGGTTTGATGTGATGTGCACCACTGGGTCCTCTTGTCTCTTTGACACAAAAAAATCTCTTTCTCTTATGGAAAACGAAACTGCCAACATTTTATAGTTTTCTTAGATTTGTATATTCCTATCATACTTTGAGGTGTTTTCGGGGCTTAGCGTCTCCGCGGCCCGGTCGTCGACCAGGCCTCCTAAGCACAAGAGAAATATTCACACTTACTGTACCTCTGCCTACTAGGAACACCATTCCCAGTCCTTGCCCACGGAACCAACATGATCTTACCCTGCCAGCACCACCCGCTCCCTCCTTGACTCAGGTAGCACTGTGAACTTTGACCACCGCTGCAATGTTAAGTGGGATTCTTGTACTATGATTTGTGGATTTGTACTCATTGGATTTTTGCTCTCCTTGACGGACTTGAAGGGGGTAGAAATAGCGTAAGCTACGTTATCCTTTAGAGATTTAATTTTATTGTCTCAATAAACGTACTTGAAATTAAATTTGCCCACCAGTCATCTCTAACCACATTAATTATCTAATTATCCACATTAATTAATTATCCATATTACTAATCACATCTAATTAAGCATTTGGCACTGAGTTTTCCCATGTAACAGAGCTCGATGAAAGAGCACCGGGGGTCCCACACTATCTCACTGCCTGGGAGAGGATTGGAGTTCTGGTTGGTTAAATACCCCAGAATTCCTAGCTCTCTTAATGGCTTTGAAGTATGGTGTAGTGGATACAGCGTGCAACTGCCACCTTGTTGGCCAGTATTCGAGTCCCCTGGTGGGTTGAGTGTCTAAAAACATATATATATATATATATATATATATATATATATATATATATATATATATATATATATATCGTCGACCAGGCCTCCTAAGCACAAGAGAAATATTCACACTTACTGTACCTCTGCGTACTAGGAACACCATTCCCAGTCCTTGCCCACAGAAGCAACATGATCTTACCCTGCCAGCACCACCCGCTCCCTCCTTGACTCAGGAAGCACTGTGAACTTTGACCACCTCTGCAATGTTAAGTGGGATTCTTGTACTATGATTTGTGGATTTTTGCTCCCCTTGAGGGACTTGAAGTAGAAGGGGGTAGAAATAGCGTAAGCTACTTTATCCTTTTGAGATTTAATTTTATTGTCTCAATAAACGTACTTGAAATTAAATTTGCCCACCAGTCATCTCTAACCACATTAATTATCTATATTATCATATATATATATATATATATATATATATATATATATATATATATATATATATATATATATATATATATATATATATATATATATATATATATATATATATATATATATATATATGTGTATAAATATATAAATCAGTGTTTTCTAGCTCGATGGGAATATTTTATTTCTTTATTAAGCTTTCCTCATATTCAGATTATTTTTCGAATTATCCCATTAAGTTGCATATATCAACATTTTACTAAAGTAACAGTTATCATAAATTTCCTCCGCTTGGCCCTACTTTTTCCATATATATCACACATATTTATACATAGAAATGTATTACTTTGCACTAAGCATAAATTTCCAGTCCTATATCTCTAGCGAGGTCATTTTCGTACATTGTAAGCAGCGTCTAAATTTTAATAAGGAGTTTCACTGATTATATCTTCCCATCCAAGGACTTTGGTTTCATTTTTTTCGTTATGACTATGCCCAGTGAATAATATTGCAAATGTCTTTACTGAGATTTCCTGGCGTGGGCTAAGGAGTGTGTATGTTTTATTTGTATCATTGTTGCAGACTCGTATGACGATATCCTGTTTATGAGAACTAAAACTTTTAGCTTATGGTTTGATGTGATGTGCACCACTGGGTCCTCTTGTCTCTTTCACTCAAAAAAATCTCTTTCTCTCATGGAAAACGAAACTGCCAACATTTTATAGCTTTCTTAGATTTGTATATTCCTATCATACCTTGAGGTGTTTTCGGGGCTTAGCGTCTCCGCGGCCCGTTCGTCGACCAGGCCTCCTAAGCACAAGAGAAATATTCACACTTACTGTACCTCTGCCTACTAGGAACACCATTCCCAGTCCTTGCCCACGGAAGCAACATGATCTTACCCTGCCAGTACCACCCGCTCCCTCCTTGACTCAGGTAGCACTGTGAACTTTGACCACCTCTGCAATGTTAAGTGGGATTCTTGTACTATGATTTGTAGATTTGTACTCATTGGATTTTTGCTCTCCTTGAGGGACTTGAAGTAGAAGGGGGTAGAAATAGCGTAAGCTACTTTATCCTTTTGAGATTTAATTTTATTGTCTCAATAAACGTACTTGAAATTAAATTTGCCCACCAGTCATCTCTAACCACATTAATTATCTAATTATCCACATTAATTAATTATCTATATTACTAATCACATCTAATTAAGCATTTGGCACTGAGTTTTCCCATATAACAGAGCTCGATGAAAGAGCACCGGGGGTCCCACACTATCTCATTGCCTGGGAGAGGATTGGAGTTCTGGTTCGTTAAATACCCCAGAATTCCTACCTCTCTTAATGGCTTTGAAGTATGGTGTAGTGGATACAGCGTGCAACTGCCACCTTGTTGGCCAGTATTCGAGTCCCCTGGTGGGTTGAGTGTCTAAAAAGATATATATATATATATATATATATATATATATATATATATATATATATATATATATATATATATATATATATATATATATATATATATATATCGTCGACCAGGCCTCCTAAGCACAAGAGAAATATTCACACTTACTGTACCTCTGCCTACTAGGAACACCATTCCCAGTCCTTGCCCACAGAAGCAACATGATCTTACCCTGCCAGCACCACGCGCTCCCTCCTTGACTCAGGTAGCACTGTGAACTTTGACCACCTCTGCAATGTTAAGTGGGATTCTTGTACTATGATTTGTGGATTTTTGCTCCCTGTGAGGGACTTGAAGTAGAAGGGGGTAGAAATAGCGTAAGCTACTTTATCCTGTTGAGATTTAATTTTATTGTCTCAATAAACGTACTTGAAATTAAATTTGCCCACCAGTCATCTCTAACCACATTAATTATCTAATTATCCACATTAATTAATTATCTATATTATCTATATATATATATATATATATATATATATATATATATATATATATATATATATATATATATATATATATATATATATATGTGTATAAATATATAAATCAGTGTTTTCTAGCTCGATGGGAATATTTTATTTCTTTATTAAGCTTTCCTCATATTCAGATTATTTTCCGAATTATCCCATTACGTTGCATAGATCAACATTTTACTAAAGTAACAGTTATCATAAATTTCCTCCGCTTGGCCCTACTTTTTCCATATATATCACACATATTTATACATAGAAATGTATTACTTTGCACTAAGCATAAATTTCCAGTCCTATCTCTCTAGCGAGGTCATTTTCGTACATTGTAAGCAGCGTCTAAATATTAATAAGGAGTTTCACTGATTATATCTTCCCATCCAAGGACTTTGGTTTCATTTTTTTCGTTATGACTATGCCCAGTGAATAATATTGCAAATGTCTTTACTGAGATTTCCTGGCGTGGGCTAAGGAGTGTGTATGTTTTATTTGTATCATTGTTGCAGACTCGTATGACGATATCCTGTTTATGAGAACTAAAACTTTTAGCTTATGGTTTGATGTGATGTGCACCACTGGGTCCTCTTGTCTCTTTCACTCAAAAAAATCTCTTTCTCTTATGGAAAACGAAACTGCCAACATTTTATAGCTTTCTTAGATTTGTATATTCCTATCATACCTTGAGGTGTTTTCGGGGCTTAGCGTCTCCGCGGCCCGGTCGTCGACCAGGCCTCCTAAGCACAAGAGAAATATTCACACTTACTGTACCTCTGCCTACTAGGAACACCATTCCCAGTCCTTGCCCACGGAAGCAACATGATCTACCCTGCCAGTACCACCCGCTCCCTCCTTGACTCAGGTAGCACTGTGAACTTTGACCACCTCTGCAATGTTAAGTGGGATTCTTGTACTATGATTTGTAGATTTGTACTCATTGGATTTTTGCTCTCCTTGAGGGACTTGAAGTAGAAGGGGGTAGAAATAGCGTAAGCTACTTTATCCTTTTGAGATTTAATTTTATTGTCTCAATAAACGTACTTGAAATTAAATTTGCCCACCAGTCATCTCTAACCACATTAATTATCTAATTATCCACATTAATTAATTATCTATATTATCTATATATATATATATATATATATATATATATATATATATATATATATATATATATATATGTATAAATATATAAATCAGTGTTTTCTAGCTCGATGGGAATATTTTATTTCTTTATTAAGCTTTCCTCATATTCAGATTATTTTCCGAATTATCCCATTACGTTGCATAGATCAACATTTTACTAAAGTAACAGTTATCATAAATTTCCTCCGCTTGGCCCTACTTTTTCCATATATATCACACATATTTATACATAGAAATGTATTACTTTGCACTAAGCATAAATTTCCAGTCCTATCTCTCTAGCGAGGTCATTTTCGTACATTGTAAGCAGCGTTTAAATTTTAATAAGGAGTTTCAATGATTATATCTTCCCATCCAAGGACTTTGGTTTCATTTTTTTCGTTATGACTATGCCCAGTGAATAATATTGCAAATGTCTTTACTGAGATTTCCTGGCGTGGGCTAAGGAGTGTGTATGTTTTATTTGTATCATTGTTGCAGACTCGTATGACGATATCCTGTTTATGAGAACTAAAACTTTTAGCTTATGGTTTGATGTGATGTGCACCACTGGGTCCTCTTCTCTCTTTCACTCAAAAAAATCTCTTTCTCTTATGGAAAACGAAACTGCCAACATTTTATAGCTTTCTTAGATTTGTATATTCCTATCATACCTTGAGGTGTTTTCGGGGCTTAGCGTCTCCGCGGCCCGGTCGTCGACCAGGCCTCCTAAGCACAAGAGAAATATTCACACTTACTGTACCTCTGCCTACTAGGAACACCATTCCCAGTCCATGCCCACGGAAGCAACATGATCTTACCCTGCCAGCACCACCCGCTCCCTCCTTGACTCAGGTAGCACTGTGAACTTTGACCACCTCTGCAATGTTAAGTGGCATTCTTGTACTATGATTTGTGGATTTGTACTCATTGGATTTTTGCTCTCCTTGAGGGACTTGAAGTAGAAGGGGGTAGAAATAGCGTAAGCTACTTTATCCTTTTGAGATTTAATTTTATTGTCTCAATAAACGTACTTGAAATTAAATTTACCCACCAGTCATCTCTAACCACATTAATTATCTAATTATCCACATTAATTAATTATCTATATTATCATATATATATATATATATATATATATATATATATATATATATATATATATATATATATGTATATATATATATATATATATATATATATATATATATATATATATATATATATATATATATATATGTATAAATATATAAATCAGTGTTTTCTAGCTCGATGGGAATATTCTATTGCTTTATTAAGCTTTCCTCATATTCAGATTATTTTTCGAATTATCCCATTAAGTTGCATATATCAACATTTTACTAAAGTAACAGTTATCGTAAATTTCCTCCGCTTGGCCCAACTTTTTCCATATATATCACACATATTTATACATAGAAATGTATTACTTTGCACTAAGCATAAATTTCCAGTCCTATCTCTCTAGCGAGGTCATTTTCGTACATTGTAAGCAGCGTCTAAATATTAATAAGGAGTTTCACTGATTATATCTTCCCATCCAAGGACTTTGGTTTCATTTTTTTCGTTATGACTATGCCCAGTGAATAATATTGCAAATGTCTTTACTGAGATTTCCTGGCGTGGGCTAAGGAGTGTGTATGTTTTATTTGTATCATTGTTGCAGACTCGTATGACGATATCCTGTTTATGAGAACTAAAACTTTTAGCTTATGGTTTGATGTGATGTGCACCACTGGGTCCTCTTGTCTCTTTCACTCAAAAAAATCTCTTTCTCTTATGGAAAACGAAACTGCCAACATTTTATAGCTTTCTTAGATTTGTATATTCCTATCATACCTTGAGGTGTTTTCGGGGCTTAGCGTCTCCGCGGCCCGGTCGTCGACCAGGCCTCCTAAGCACAAGAGAAATATTCACACTTACTGTACCTCTGCCTACTAGGAACACCATTCCCAGTCCTTGCCCACGGAAGCAACATGATCTTACCCTGCCAGTACCACCCGCTCCCTCCTTGACTCAGGTAGCACTGTGAACTTTGACCACCTCTGCAATGTTAAGTGGGATTCTTGTACTATGATTTGTAGATTTGTACTCATTGGATTTTTGCTCTCCTTGAGGGACTTGAAGTAGAAGGGGGTAGAAATAGCGTAAGCTACTTTATCCTTTTGAGATTTAATTTTATTGTCTCAATAAACGTACTTGAAATTAAATTTGCCCACCAGTCATCTCTAACCACATTAATTATCCACATTAATTAATTATCTATATTATCATATATATATATATATATATATATATATATATATATATATATATATATATATATATATATATATATATATATATGTATAAATATATAAATCAGTGTTTTCTAGCTCGATGGGAATATTCTATTGCTTTATTAAGCTTTCCTCATATTCAGATTATTTTTCGAATTATCCCATTAAGTTGCATATATCAACATTTTACTAAAGTAACAGTTATCGTAAATTTCCTCCGCTTGGCCCAACTTTTTCCATATATATCACACATATTTATACATAGAAATGTATTACTTTGCACTAAGCATAAATTTCCAGTCCTATCTCTCTAGCGAGGTCATTTTCGTACATTGTAAGCAGCGTCTAAATATTAATAAGGAGTTTCACTGATTATATCTTCCCATCCAAGGACTTTGGTTTCATTTTTTTCGTTATGACTATGCCCAGTGAATAATATTGCAAATGTCTTTACTGAGATTTCCTGGCGTGGGCTAAGGAGTGTGTATGTTTTATTTGTATCATTGTTGCAGACTCGTATGACGATATCCTGTTTATGAGAACTAAAACTTTTAGCTTATGGTTTGATGTGATGTGCACCACTGGGTCCTCTTGTCTCTTTCACTCAAAAAAATCTCTTTCTCTTATGGAAAACGAAACTGCCAACATTTTATAGCTTTCTTAGATTTGTATATTCCTATCATACCTTGAGGTGTTTTCGGGGCTTAGCGTCTCCGCGGCCCGGTCGTCGACCAGGCCTCCTAAGCACAAGAGAAATATTCACACTTACTGTACCTCTGCCTACTAGGAACACCATTCCCAGTCCTTGCCCACGGAAGCAACATGATCTTACCCTGCCAGTACCACCCGCTCCCTCCTTGACTCAGGTAGCACTGTGAACTTTGACCACCTCTGCAATGTTAAGTGGGATTCTTGTACTATGATTTGTAGATTTGTACTCATTGGATTTTTGCTCTCCTTGAGGGACTTGAAGTAGAAGGGGGTAGAAATAGCGTAAGCTACTTTATCCTTTTGAGATTTAATTTTATTGTCTCAATAAACGTACTTGAAATTAAATTTGCCCACCAGTCATCTCTAACCACATTAATTATCCACATTAATTAATTATCTATATTATCATATATATATATATATATATATATATATATATATATATATATATATATATATATATATATATATATGTATAAATATATAAATCAGTGTTTTCTAGCTCGATGGGAATATTTTATTTCTTTATTAAGCTTTCCTCATATTCAGATTATTTTTCGAATTATCCCATTAAGTTGCATATATCAACATTTTACTAAAGTAACAGTTATCATAAATTTCCTCCGCTTGGCCCTACTTTTTCCATATATATCACACATATTTATACATAGAAATGTATTACTTTGCACTAAGCATAAATTTCCAGTCCTATATCTCTAGCGAGGTCATTTTCGTACATTGTAAGCAGCGTCTAAATTTTAATAAGGAGTTTCACTGATTATATCTTCCCATCCAAGGACTTTGGTTTCATTTTTTTCGTTATGACTATGCCCAGTGAATAATATTGCAAATGTCTTTACTGAGATTTCCTGGCGTGTGCTAAGGAGTGTGTATGTTTTATTTGTATCATTGTTGCAGACTCGTATGACGATATCCTGTTTATGAGAACTAAAACTTTTAGCTTATGGTTTGATGTGATGTGCACCACTGGGTCCTCTTGTCTCTTTCACTCAAAAAAATCTCTTTCTCTTATGGAAAACGAAACTGCCAACATTTTATAGCTTTCTTAGATTTGTATATTCCTATCATACCTTGAGGTGTTTTCGGGGCTTAGCGTCTCCGCGGCCCGGTCGTCGACCAGGCCTCCTAAGCACAAGAGAAATATTCACACTTACTGTACCTCTGCCTACTAGGAACACCATTCCCAGTCCTTGCCCACGGAAGCAACATGATCTTACCCTGCCAGTACCACCCGCTCCCTCCTTGACTCAGGTAGCACTGTGAACTTTGACCACCTCTGCAATGTTAAGTGGGATTCTTGTACTATGATTTGTAGATTTGTACTCATTGGATTTTTGGTCTCCTTGAGGGACTTGAAGTAGAAGAGGGTAGAAATAGCGTAAGCTACTTTATCCTTTTGAGATTTAATTTTATTGTCTCAATAAACGTACTTGAAATTAAATTTGCCCACCAGTCATCTCTAACCACATTAATTATCTAATTATCCACATTAATTAATTATCTATATTACTAATCACATCTAATTAAGCATTTGGCACTGAGTTTTCCCATATAACAGAGCTCGATGAAAGAGCACCGGGGGTCCCACACTATCTCATTGCCTGGGAGAGGATTGGAGTTCTGGTTCGTTAAATACCCCAGAATTCCTACCTCTCTTAATGGCTTTGAAGTATGGTGTAGTGGATACAGCGTGCAACTGCCACCTTGTTGGCCAGTATTCGAGTCCCCTGGTGGGTTGAGTGTCTAAAAAGATATATATATATATATATATATATATATATATATATATATATATATATATATATATATATATATATCGTCGACCAGGCCTCCTAAGCACAAGAGAAATATTCACACTTACTGTACCTCTGCCTACTAGGAACACCATTCCCAGTCCTTGCCCACAGAAGCAACATGATCTTACCCTGCCAGCACCACGCGCTCCCTCCTTGACTCAGGTAGCACTGTGAACTTTGACCACCTCTGCAATGTTAAGTGGGATTCTTGTACTATGATTTGTGGATTTTTGCTCCCTGTGAGGGACTTGAAGTAGAAGGGGGTAGAAATAGCGTAAGATACTTTATCCTTTTGAGATTTAATTTTATTGTCTCAATAAACGTACTTGAAATTAAATTTGCCCAACAGTCATCTCTAACCACATTAATTATCTAATTATCCACATTAATTAATTATCTATATTATCATATATATATATATATATATATATATATATATATATATATATATATATATATATATATATATATATGTATAAATATATAAATCAGTGTTTTCTAGCTCGATGGGAATATTTTATTTCTTTATTAAGCTTTCCTCATATTCAGATTATTTTCCGAATTATCCCATTACGTTGCATAGATCAACATTTTACTAAAGTAACAGTTATCATAAATTTCCTCCGCTTGGCCCTACTTTTTCCATATATATCACACATATTTATACATAGAAATGTATTACTTTGCACTAAGCATAAATTTCCAGTCCTATCTCTCTAGCGAGGTCATTTTCGTACATTGTAAGCAGCGTTTAAATTTTAATAAGGAGTTTCAATGATTATATCTTCCCATCCAAGGACTTTGGTTTCATTTTTTTCGTTATGACTATGCCCAGTGAATAATATTGCAAATGTCTTTACTGAGATTTCCTGGCGTGGGCTAAGGAGTGTGTATGTTTTATTTGTATCATTGTTGCAGACTTGTATGACGATATCCTGTTTATGAGAACTAAAACTTTTAGCTTATGGTTTGATGTGATGTGCACCACTGGGTCCTCTTGTCTCTTTCACTCAAAAAAATCTCTTTCTCTTATGGAAAACGAAACTGCCAACATTTTATAGCTTTCTTAGATTTGTATATTCCTATCATACCTTGAGGTGTTTTCGGGGCTTAGCGTCTCCGCGGCCCGGTCGTCGACCAGGCCTCCTAAGCACAAGAGAAATATTCACACTTACTGTACCTCTGCCTACTAGGAACACCATTCCCAGTCCATGCCCACGGAAGCAACATGATCTTACCCTGCCAGCACCACCCGCTCCCTCCTTGACTCAGGTAGCACTGTGAACTTTGACCACCTCTGCAATGTTAAGTGGCATTCTTGTACTATGATTTGTGGATTTGTACTCATTGGATTTTTGCTCTCCTTGAGGGACTTGAAGTAGAAGGGGGTAGAAATAGCGTAAGCTACTTTATCCTTTTGAGATTTAATTTTATTGTCTCAATAAACGTACTTGAAATTAAATTTGCCCACCAGTCATCTCTAACCACATTAATTATCTAATTATCCACATTAATTAATTATCTATATTATCATATATATATATATATATATATATATATATATATATATATATATATATATATATATATATATATATGTATAAATATATAAATCAGTGTTTTCTAGCTCGATGGGAATATTCTATTGCTTTATTAAGCTTTCCTCATATTCAGATTATTTTTCGAATTATCCCATTAAGTTGCATATATCAACATTTTACTAAAGTAACAGTTATCATAAATTTCCTCCGCTTGGCCCTACTTTTTCCATATATATCACACATATTTATACATAGAAATGTATTACTTTGCACTAAGCATAAATTTCCAGTCCTATCTCTCTAGCGAGGTCATTTTTGTACATTGTAAGCAGCGTCTAAATATTAATAAGGAGTTTCACTGATTATATCTTCCCATCCAAGGACTTTGGTTTCATTTTTTTCGTTATGACTATGCCCAGTGAATAATATTGCAAATGTCTTTACTGAGATTTCCTGGCGTGGGCTAAGGAGTGTGTATGTTTTATTTGTATCATTGTTGCAGACTCGTATGACGATATCCTGTTTATGAGAACTAAAACTTTTAGCTTATGGTTTGATGTGATGTGCACCACTGGGTCCTCTTGTCTCTTTCACTCAAAAAAATCTCTTTCTCTTATGGAAAACGAAACTGCCAACATTTTATAGCTTTCTTAGATTTGTATATTCCTATCATACCTTGAGGTGTTTTCGGGGCTTAGCGTCTCCGCGGCCCGGTCGTCGACCAGGCCTCCTAAGCACAAGAGAAATATTCACACTTACTGTACCTCTGCCTACTAGGAACACCATTCCCAGTCCTTGCCCACGGAAGCAACATGATCTTACCCTGCCAGTACCACCCGCTCCCTCCTTGACTCAGGTAGCACTGTGAACTTTGACCACCTCTGCAATGTTAAGTGGGATTCTTGTACTATGATTTGTAGATTTGTACTCATTGGATTTTTGCTCTCCTTGAGGGACTTGAAGTAGAAGGGGGTAGAAATAGCGAAAGCTACTTTATCCTTTTGAGATTTAATTTTATTATCTCAATAAACGTACTTGAAATTAAATTTGCCCACCAGTCATCTCTAACCACATTAATTATCTAATTATCCACATTAATTAATTATCTATATTACTAATCACATCTAATTAAGCATTTGGCACTGAGTTTTCCCATATAACAGAGCTCGATGAAAGAGCACCGGGGGTCCCACACTATCTCATTGCCTGGGAGAGGATTGGAGTTCTGGTTGGTTAAATACCCCAGAATTCCTACCTCTCTTAATGGCTTTGAAGTATGGTGTAGTGGATACAGCGTGCAACTGCCACCTTGTTGGCCAGTATTCGAGTCCCCTGGTGGGTTGAGTGTCTAAAAAGATATATATATATATATATATATATATATATATATATATATATATATATATATATATATATATATATCGTCGACCAGACCTCCTAAGCACAAGAGAAATATTCACACTTACTGTACCTCTGCCTACTAGGAACACCATTCCCAGTCCTTGCCCACAGAAGCAACATGATCTTACCCTGCCAGCACCACGCGCTCCCTCCTTGACTCAGGTAGCACTGTGAACTTTGACCACCTCTGCAATGTTAAGTGGGATTCTTGTACTATGATTTGTGGATTTTTGCTCCCTGTGAGGGACTTGAAGTAGAAGGGGGTAGAAATAGCGTAAGATACTTTATCCTTTTGAGATTTAATTTTATTGTCTCAATAAACGTACTTGAAATTAAATTTGCCCACCAGTCATCTCTAACCACATTAATTATCTAATTATCCACATTAATTAATTATCTATATTATCATATATATATATATATATATATATATATATATATATATATATATATATATATATATATATATATATATATATATATATGTATAAATATATAAATCAGTGTTTTCTAGCTCGATGGGAATATTTTATTTCTTTATTAAGCTTTCCTCATATTCAGATTATTTTCCGAATTATCCCATTACGTTGCATAGATCAACATTTTACTAAAGTAACAGTTATCATAAATTTCCTCCGCTTGGCCCTACTTTTTCCATATATATCACACATATTTATACATAGAAATGTATTACTTTGCACTAAGCATAAATTTCCAGTCCTATCTCTCTAGCGAGGTCATTTTCGTACATTGTAAGCAGCGTTTAAATTTTAATAAGGAGTTTCAATGATTATATCTTCCCATCCAAGGACTTTGGTTTCATTTTTTTCGTTATGACTATGCCCAGTGAATAATATTGCAAATGTCTTTACTGAGATTTCCTGGCGTGGGCTAAGGAGTGTGTATGTTTTATTTGTATCATTGTTGCAGACTCGTATGACGATATCCTGTTTATGAGAACTAAAACTTTTAGCTTATGGTTTGATGTGATGTGCACCACTGGGTCCTCTTGTCTCTTTCACTCAAAAAAATCTCTTTCTCTTATGGAAAACGAAACTGCCAACATTTTATAGCTTTCTTAGATTTGTATATTCCTATCATACCTTGAGGTGTTTTCGGGGCTTAGCGTCTCCGCGGCCCGGTCGTCGACCAGGCCTCCTAAGCACAAGAGAAATATTCACACTTACTGTACCTCTGCCTACTAGGAACACCATTCCCAGTCCATGCCCACGGAAGCAACATGATCTTACCCTGCCAGCACCACCCGCTCCCTCCTTGACTCAGGTAGCACTGTGAACTTTGACCACCTCTGCAATGTTAAGTGGCATTCTTGTACTATGATTTGTGGATTTGTACTCATTGGATTTTTGCTCTCCTTGAGGGACTTGAAGTAGAAGGGGGTAGAAATAGCGTAAGCTACTTTATCCTTTTGAGATTTAATTTTATTGTCTCAATAAACGTACTTGAAATTAAATTTGCCCACCAGTCATCTCTAACCACATTAATTATCTAATTATCCACATTAATTAATTATCTATATTATCATATATATATATATATATATATATATATGTATAAATATATAAATCAGTGTTTTCTAGCTCGATGGGAATATTCTATTGCTTTATTAAGCTTTCCTCATATTCAGATTATTTTTCGAATTATCCCATTAAGTTGCATATATCAACATTTTACTAAAGTAACAGTTATCATAAATTTCCTCCGCTTGGCCCTACTTTTTCCATATATATCACACATATTTATACATAGAAATGTATTACTTTGCACTAAGCATAAATTTCCAGTCCTATCTCTCTAGCGAGGTCATTTTTGTACATTGTAAGCAGCGTCTAAATATTAATAAGGAGTTTCACTGATTATATCTTCCCATCCAAGGACTTTGGTTTCATTTTTTTCGTTATGACTATGCCCAGTGAATAATATTGCAAATGTCTTTACTGAGATTTCCTGGCGTGGGCTAAGGAGTGTGTATGTTTTATTTGTATCATTGTTGCAGACTCGTATGACGATATCCTGTTTATGAGAACTAAAACTTTTAGCTTATGGTTTGATGTGATGTGCACCACTGGGTCCTCTTGTCTCTTTCACTCAAAAAAATCTCTTTCTCTTATGGAAAACGAAACTGCCAACATTTTATAGCTTTCTTAGATTTGTATATTCCTATCATACCTTGAGGTGTTTTCGGGGCTTAGCGTTTCCGCGGCCCGGTCGTCGACCAGGCCTCCTAAGCACAAGAGAAATATTCACACTTACTGTACCTCTGCCTACTAGGAACACCATTCCCAGTCCTTGCCCACGGAAGCAACATGATCTTACCCTGCCAGTACCACCCGCTCCCTCCTTGACTCAGGTAGCACTGTGAACTTTGACCACCTCTGCAATGTTAAGTGGGATTCTTGTACTATGATTTGTAGATTTGTACTCATTGGATTTTTGCTCTCCTTGAGGGACTTGAAGTAGAAGGGGGTAGAAATAGCGAAAGCTACTTTATCCTTTTGAGATTTAATTTTATTATCTCAATAAACGTACTTGAAATTAAATTTGCCCACCAGTCATCTCTAACCACATTAATTATCTAATTATCCACATTAATTAATTATCTATATTACTAATCACATCTAATTAAGCATTTGGCACTGAGTTTTCCCATATAACAGAGCTCGATGAAAGAGCACCGGGGGTCCCACACTATCTCATTGCCTGGGAGAGGATTGGAGTTCTGGTTGGTTAAATACCCCAGAATTCCTACCTCTCTTAATGGCTTTGAAGTATGGTGTAGTGGATACAGCGTGCAACTGCCACCTTGTTGGCCAGTATTCGAGTCCCCTGGTGGGTTGAGTGTCTAAAAAGATATATATATATATATATATATATATATATATATATATATATATATATATATATATATATATATATATATATATATATATATATATATCGTCGACCAGGCCTCCTAAGCACAAGAGAAATATTCACACTTACTGTACCTCTGCCTACTAGGAACACCATTCCCAGTCCTTGCCCACAGAAGCAACATGATCTTACCCTGCCAGCACCACGCGCTCCCTCCTTGACTCAGGTAGCACTGTGAACTTTGACCACCTCTGCAATGTTAAGTGGGATTCTTGTACTATGATTTGTGGATTTTTGCTCCCTGTGAGGGACTTGAAGTAGAAGGGGGTAGAAATAGCGTAAGCTACTTTATCCCTTTGAGATTTAATTTTATTGTCTCAATAAACGTACTTGAAATTAAATTTGCCCACCAGTCATCTCTAACCACATTAATTATCTAATTATCCACATTAATTAATTATCTATATTATCTATATATATATATATATATATATATATATATATATATATATATATATGTATAAATATATAAATCAGTGTTTTCTAGCTCGATGGGAATATTTTATTTCTTTATTAAGCTTTCCTCATATTCAGATTATTTTCCGAATTATCCCATTACGTTGCATAGATCAACATTTTACTAAAGTAACAGTTATCATAAATTTCCTCCGCTTGGCCCTACTTTTTCCATATATATCACACATATTTATACATAGAAATGTATTACTTTGCACTAAGCATAAATTTCCAGTCCTATCTCTCTAGCGAGGTCATTTTCGTACATTGCAAGCAGCGTTTAAATTTTAATAAGGAGTTTCAATGATTATATCTTCCCATCCAAGGACTTTGGTTTCATTTTTTTCGTTATGACTATGCCCAGTGAATAATATTGCAAATGTCTTTACTGAGATTTCCTGGCGTGGGCTAAGGAGTGTGTATGTTTTATTTGTATCATTGTTGCAGACTCGTATGACGATATCCTGTTTATGAGAACTAAAACTTTTAGCTTATGGTTTGATGTGATGTGCACCACTGGGTCCTCTTGTCTCTTTCACTCAAAAAAATCTCTTTCTCATATGGAAAACGAAACTTCCAACATTTTATAGCTTTCTTAGATTTGTATATTCCTATCATACCTTGAGGTGTTTTCGGGGCTTAGCGTCTCCGCGGCCCGGTCGTCGACCAGGCCTCCTAAGCACAAGAGAAATATTCACACTTACTGTACCTCTGCCTACTAGGAACACCATTCCCAGTCCATGCCCACGGAAGCAACATGATCTTACCCTGCCAGCACCACCCGCTCCTTCCTTGACTCAGGTAGCACTGTGAACTTTGACCACCTCTGCAATGTTAAGTGGCATTCTTGTACTTGGATTTGTACTCATTGGATTTTTGCTCTCCTTGAGGGACTTGAAGTAGAAGGGGGTAGAAATAGCGTAAGCTACTTTATCCTTTTGAGATTTAATTTTATTGTCTCAATAAACGTACTTGAAATTAAATTTGCCCACCAGTCATCTCTAACCACATTAATTATCTAATTATCCACATTAATTAATTATCTATATTATCATATATATATATATATATATATATATATATATATATATATATATATATATATATATATATATATATATATGTATAAATATATAAATCAGTGTTTTCTAGCTCGATGGGAATATTCTATTGCTTTATTAAGCTTTCCTCATATTCAGATTATTTTTCGAATTATCCCATTAAGTTGCATATATCAACATTTTACTAAAGTAACAGTTATCATAAATTTCCTCCGCTTGGCCCTACTTTTTCCATATATATCACACATATTTATACATAGAAATGTATTACTTTGCACTAAGCATAAATTTCCAGTCCTATCTCTCTAGCGAGGTCATTTTCGTACATTGCAAGCAGCGTTTAAATTTTAATAAGGAGTTTCAATGATTATATCTTCCCATCCAAGGACTTTGGTTTCATTTTTTTCGTTATGACTATGCCCAGTGAATAATATTGCAAATGTCTTTACTGAGATTTCCTGGCGTGGGCTAAGGAGTGTGTATGTTTTATTTGTATCATTGTTGCAGACTCGTATGACGATATCCTGTTTATGAGAACTAAAACTTTTAGCTTATGGTTTGATGTGATGTGCACCACTGGGTCCTCTTGTCTCTTTCACTCAAAAAAATCTCTTTCTCATATGGAAAACGAAACTTCCAACATTTTATAGCTTTCTTAGATTTGTATATTCCTATCATACCTTGAGGTGTTTTCGGGGCTTAGCGTCTCCGCGGCCCGGTCGTCGACCAGGCCTCCTAAGCACAAGAGAAATATTCACACTTACTGTACCTCTGCCTACTAGGAACACCATTCCCAGTCCATGCCCACGGAAGCAACATGATCTTACCCTGCCAGCACCACCCGCTCCTTCCTTGACTCAGGTAGCACTGTGAACTTTGACCACCTCTGCAATGTTAAGTGGCATTCTTGTACTTGGATTTGTACTCATTGGATTTTTGCTCTCCTTGAGGGACTTGAAGTAGAAGGGGGTAGAAATAGCGTAAGCTACTTTATCCTTTTGAGATTTAATTTTATTGTCTCAATAAACGTACTTGAAATTAAATTTGCCCACCAGTCATCTCTAACCACATTAATTATCTAATTATCCACATTAATTAATTATCTATATTATCTATATATATATATATATATATATATATATATATATATATATATATATATATATATATATATGTATAAATATATAAATCAGTGTTTTCTAGCTCGATGGGAATATTTTATTTCTTTATTAAGCTTTCCTCATATTCAGATTATTTTCCGAATTATCCCATTACGTTGCATAGATCAACATTTTACTAAAGTAACAGTTATCATAAATTTCCTCCGCTTGGCCCTACTTTTTCCATATATATCACACATATTTATACATAGAAATGTATTACTTTGCACTAAGCATAAATTTCCAGTCCTATCTCTCTAGCGAGGTCATTTTCGTACATTGCAAGCAGCGTTTAAATTTTAATAAGGAGTTTCAATGATTATATCTTCCCATCCAAGGACTTTGGTTTCATTTTTTTCGTTATGACTATGCCCAGTGAATAATATTGCAAATGTCTTTACTGAGATTTCCTGGCGTGAGCTTAGGAGTGTGTATGTTTTATTTGTATCATTGTTGCAGACTCGTATGACGATATCCTGTTTATGAGAACTAAAACTTTTAGCTTATGGTTTGATGTGATGTGCACCACTGGGTCCTCTTGTCTCTTTCACTCAAAAAAATCTCTTTCTCTTATGGAAAACGAAACTTCCAACATTTTATAGCTTTCTTAGATTTGTATATTCCTATCATACCTTGAGGTGTTTTCGGGGCTTAGCGTCTCCGCGGCCCGGTCGTCGACCAGGCCTCCTAAGCACAAGAGAAATATTCACACTTACTGTACCTCTGCCTACTAGGAACACCATTCCCAGTCCATGCCCACGGAAGCAACATGATCTTACCCTGCCAGCACCACCCGCTCCCTCCTTGACTCAGGTAGC